>NC_000076.6:74014249-74229249 GCF_000001635.26 Mus musculus | reverse complement strand
AGTGTGAGCTGAATTTTCCCTACGTGTGCCACACGCTGAAAACGTTGCAGACAGCTGACTGACTACAATTTTGTGATCATAGAGAGAGGGCATGCCATACTAAAGACCAACAGTGAAAATTATTTTTGAGATATCATTAGTCTTCTTCAAAGCAACTTATTATCAATGCTGGATTCTGACCTAAAATCTTTGGTACTGTGACATGAAACTTTTTGAATAGAATAATTTAGTGGATTATTTGTTTCCAATGACTATTTGTTTCCAAATGCTATCAGATACAATGTGAGATCTGTGGCAGAGATTCCCCCACACAGGCTGTAATCTACCTCCTCTTCAGATCTCCCCACTGATATATTTGGTAAATGCCTTGGTTTATATCACTCTGTTGTGACTATAAAGGTCCCTGCAATCTTCTGTACAGTGGAGTACATCATGAGAGAAACCTGAATGACTGCCTCTGGGTCTTAGTCAGTCCCTCATCTTTGGCTCAGGATAAATTATCACCCATTCCTTTGGTACAAGAGCTGTTTTTTGTACAGTATTGGGAATAATACAGAGTACCCATATATCCCAAATTAGCATTTTCATTGTGCTTAGATATTTGTATTGGCTGGTTTTCTGTGTCAACTTGACACAAGGTGGAGTTATCACAGAGAAAGGAGCTTCTTTTGAGGAAATGCCTCCATGAGATCCAGCTGTAAGGCATTTGCTCAATTAGTGATCAAGGGTGGGAGGGCCCATTGTGGGTAGTGCCATCCCTGGGCTGGTGGTCCTGGGTTCTATAAGGAAGAAAGCTGAGCAAGCCAGGGGAAGCAAGCCAGTAAGTAACATCCTTCCATGGCCTCTTCATCAGCTCTTGCCTCCAAGTTCCTGCCCTGTGTGAGTTCCTGTCCTGACATTCTTTAGTGATAAACATGAACATGGAAGTGTTAGCTGAATAAACCCTTTCCTCCCCAACTTGCTTCTTGGTCATGTTTTGTGCAGAAATAGAAACCCTAAGAGGATACTATATTATTAAATTTTTTTGCTATAAAGAAACATTATGGATGGTCTTAGGAGTTTGCTCAGTTAGCCTGAACTTCATGGGCATGTCTCTCTGCCTCTAGGTCTCTGACCACCTTGACTCTTATAAAAATCAGATGACATAAAGTAAAGGTCTATCTTTCCTCTTCTTAGAACACTACGTTCAGGAGCCTTCTCTGCTCCTGTAAGTCTTTTTTTTTTATAGCTCTCTAGCCCAGGCTTGCCTCCTTTCAATGGCCCAGGAGCCATTCCCTTGTAAAATTATGGTTAAGGAATTTGAGTTTTCTAACCATTGTCCCTGGGAGGATTGGAATAGAACCTTCTAAAAGACTTGCTCCAAACTCGAAAACTTCTATCATCTTAAGCATAAAACAAGTTTATGTTTTCTGTGGAAAGGACCATTATTCAGTATATGTTTCTCAGCTCCTGTCCCAATCCCACAGCAAGCCAACCAAGGTAGCCCTTGCGATGTAGACATTTGGGCATAACAATTCCTTCAATAGAGCATTCTACACCTATATAATTTTGCTTTGACAATTCATTGTTATTAATTACTATCAAAGCTTTATTCAGTTTTCCTAATGGCTACTTAATGTACTCCTCCCTGCCCAATATGTCCACCAGGATACTCTACATATAGTAATAATGTCTCTTGATAGGCTCTTAGGTTTCTATTGGTTTTAGCAGTGTTCTGTACTAGGGTCATATATTTTTCACAATGTCCTTAAATTTAGGTTATGAGAATTGGGAAGGAAAAGTGCAGAGGAAAAATCATGTTTTCATCATAATATGCCACTGTTGTATTCATTAACACTGTTGTATTCATTACACTGTTGTATTCATTGCATAGCAAAGGCTGTATTTATAAGGCATCCTTCTAACATAATGAGTAGAAAATGACTAGAAATTTCCTGTATACAGGAAGGACTTAGAGAGGAGGGAGGGGTCATCAATCCATCTACAGAACCTTCAACCCAAAACCTGTCTTGCCTACCAGATGTACAGAGATAAAGATGGAGCAGACACTGAGGGAACAGGCAACCAATGACTGCCCCAACTTGGGACTCATCCCATGTGAGAGCGCTAACCTTTGACACTATTAATGAATCTCTTCTATGCTTACGGACAGGAACCAAGCATAACTGTCACCTAAGAGGCTTCATCCAGCAGCAGATGGAAACAGATGCAGAGACCCACAGTCAAACATCAGGCAGAGCTCAGGGAACCTTGTGGAAAGGTGGGTAATAGAGTTGAGCAACTCAGAGAGGTCAAGCAGATTATAAGACGATTCACAGAGTCAACTAACCTGGGACCTTGAAGGCTCACAGAGCTTGGGCCATCCACCAGGGAGCAGGCAGGAGCTGGACCTAGACTCCCAATACATTTATATAAGATGTGCATCTTGGTCTTCATGTGGGTATCCTAATAAGTGAAGTGGGGTCTGTCTTTGTCTCTGTTCCCTGCCTTTAGATCCCCGTCCCCCCATCTGGACTGCCTGGTTGGGCTTCAGTGGGAGAGGATGCAACTAGTCTTTTGGGGAGTTGATTCACCAGTGTTGGGTAGTACCTGATGGGGCTCAGCTTTCTCTGAGGTGAAGGGGAGAGGGCAAAGTGGGGAAGGATTTGCAAGGGCAAAACTATGAAAAGAGGGGAAAGTAAGGATGTGATCAAGGTGTAAAGTGGATTAAAAATAAATAATTATTGAAAAAAATTTTAAAATTCTAATGACAAAAAAATAATATTTGTCAGGGACACACAAGGAAGAAGCACTGGATGGATCAATTTTTCCTCAGGTATTGGCTGGTGATCATGATTAGCATCATCTCTTTGTGATCTATCCTGGACAGCCACTTCTGTGTGTGTCATTCCTCAATCAAAATCTGGCCAGATGGCAGCATGGCAGGAGTAATGGAGAAAAGCAACATTGTAAACTGCTAGTGATATAAACAAACAATTCTCTGCCTCTGCATATGTTTTTATCTGATTTCAGTAAGTTTGTTTTCTCAATGTGAGGAGAGCATACAACAGAAGACAGTAGCTAAAAAGAATTCTTTCATAACCTGTCCTAATTTACACTCTTGACTTCTCTGTTCTTTCTCAGAAGAAAGATGCTTTCAAATTTTATTTTTAAAAAGTGGGATATTTCATTACTTTGGAAAACTGTAATTACTATTGACAGAGATAGCACTTGAAAGCAATTTCTGAATTGACTCACTACTCTCTGTACAGAATCATGTGTCATTTAAATTTTTAGGAGACAGTTCTCATCATAGTGAAGCTATGTAAGGGGCCATCAAGGATAATGCCTATCACAGCATGGATGCCAGCACTGTAGGAGAAGAGAGTTCACATAGTAGGAACTAGGGATTTCCAGTCCATATAAAGACAAGGGGAAGATAATGTGAATACACAGCAAGAAAACAGACATCTGGGATCAAGAAAGAGAACTTCCCTAACCCCCATAACAAACCCTGGCCAGTTTTAATCAGGAGTTTTAGACTCCAAACTACTGATAAAATACATCTCTGTTGCGTAAGATGACCATACTATAATGTTTGCCATTTAAGCCAAGAAGGCTAATGTAATTGATTACTTTATATTTCCTCAACTTGCATTGTGATTTCATATATTATATATACTTCCTAACACTACTCATTTGCTAACATGAACATGATTCAGAAAAGTTTGCTGTTCTTGAGAGTGATAGAATCTATCAGACATAGGCTGGGCTATAGCTCTGGAGACTAAGATGCAGGAAAATCACATGAGGCCAAAGCCACAATGGACCTGGGTCTCTGGGTTCTTGTCCCATGAATTCAAAGAATGAAATTCAGGGACCAAAAGAGGACCTTTAGGAGGAAAACTTCCTTAAGGAATTATAGGTCAGAGCTTAAGAGAAAGACAGCAGAGCTCCCGCTAGCCAAAGTGAGTCCCCAGAAATGGGAAACTACCTTGGACGTGTTTTATGGGACTTGTGGCAGAAGTTTGGATGCAATGGGAAGTGGAGAAGTGGGTGAGATGGTTCATTCAGGTGGCCCATCCATGAGATATCCCAGTGACTCTCAATTTCCATCATGTCTTCACATGGAGTTAGTGGTAGATGTGCTATTTAGGGAAAGGTCTGTAATAAATCAGACCTCCCATATAGCACATCTAGCCTTTGGCCATGACAGAACTTTTGACAGGACCAAGGACCATTCTGACTGCTAACAAAGGACCAGGGTCACAACTCTTTGATTTTTGTATTCCTACCCTAAAACTGACCTAAATTACCCTGAAGGAGGATCAGTTTGTTTCTTTTTTTTTTTTTAATCAAATTGCTTTGCTAAAAAAATGAGTCATTTAACAATTTTTAGGTTTAGACAAATGTTAGTAAATGTAGGTATTATAATTTATCATTAGCTAACACTGGAAAAATACTTAAAATATGTGCATGTATCTCCAAGACACAGATATACACCAAAGACAAAATCTTATAAACTAACAATGAGCAGAATGAAAAAATGAGACAAAAATCAAGCAATGAGAAGGATGTTGTGCCTTAAATGAGAACTGAGCTCGTATTTCCAAACACCTGTCTGGGGAACTGAGCTTGTATTTCCAAACTCCTGTCTGGGGACCAGGTCCACACATCCTCTGGAAACTTCATGCAATGCAGAAAACAGAACTTTCCCTAGCCTTTATAGTCTCATTGCCTTCCTCTTTGCAGAGAGCTACCAAGTTTCCATGCCGTTTAGCACTAACACAAAATCAGGGAGAAGCAAAACAAACAAGAAAAGCTCATCATGACTACTGACCAGAGAGGGACCGATATGAATGGACTTCTCTGTGAATGGACTTTCTGTTAGTGCTTGTGGGGGACCACACAGAGTAGCTTAGCATCTTATGTGTCTTAAGCATCTTATGTATCTTATGCATCTTATGTATCTAATATATCTTATGTATCTTACCTATGTATCTAATATGTATCTAATTAATCTTACACATAATGTGAATCTTATATATCTAATGCATCTTACATATCTTAATGTATCTTACATATCTTATATATCTCCTTAGTGTCTTATACAGGGTTCAATACTAATTCATCACAAACATTCAGTATGACATGGTTGTATGATGCCTCCCAAACATAATGCAACTCAATTTCTGAATCAAATTATTACCAACCGTCATGATGAAAAACTAACTTTGATTTTCCAAAACAAGGTGTATGCCTAGTACAATCTCAAAGAGAATTACCTTCAACAAGATGCTCACATATAACTCATTAGCATGTCTATTTAACTTGTAATTTTAAGGAATAAAACATGTTCCGTATTAGGTAATAAATGATACTTTAATTTCTCCATCCCATAGAAAATATTTCTTGTGATTTTAATTCATTTGGCTTCTTTAATCGAGCCTGTGAAAATGCTACCTTTTAACATTTTGTACCTATGCTCTCTTTAGCAGTATATTGAATAGATAATGGTTCAATAAATAAATTAGGTAGATCCAGGGAAAATGAGCCTATCAAATATCATGAAACTATATGAACTTCATTTAAATACATTTAAGGCAGAAATGCATATTTTATTTTTGAGGCTGTCACAAGATCTTTGGAATAGATGTTTAGCATTTAAATATTCACTCTTAAAGTAGCTCAGGAAATGTCTGGATGCACCTAACAGACCCACTTACAGAAACATATATTAAATACTGTGTTGTTATTATCAGGTGTTTACAGTAGCAGAAAGTACAGCATAGCTAAAGTGGCCCCGAGACTTTGCACCAAACAGTTTCCTGCAACTGCAGTGGAACCCATGGATGCTTCTAACCAAGCAAGGATGAAGCAGTCCTGAGCGAGACATTAAAATCAAGCCCAGGATTAACCCAAAAATGTAAACCGCAGCAACATAGTCTTAGTTTAAAGCATTTTAAAACTGGGCCTATAATTTTTCTAAAGGTATGTTATTTGACATAGTCACCAATTGTTAAGTTCTACTCATATCAATACATGGAAATATATTGTATTATAGTTTGATGTGAACACATATTATTTTGAAGACAAACCATAAATACATCTTTCTTTTAACCATATACCTATGATCCTCCTATTTTTGCCATAAAATGTTCTAGAAACTAGAGACACAAAACCAGTGGGGTTTAAATTAGTGCACACTGGACATATACCCAGGAAACAGAAGCTAGTGAGGTCACAGAGTGGCTTTAAATATACACAAAATGAAGACACTTTATATCTATCCTCTGATGTGTGGTTGCTGGGGGTAGGGGAGTGTGCGGTAACTGACGTGCAGCCATTTGAGAGCTGGCTGGCACAGCTGTTCAGATCCAAACACTCCTAACCATTGATACAGCCTTCCAATTCTACTCTCAGATTATGACTCTAAACTTCTGAGGTCAGATCCAGAAAAAAAAAAAAAAACATTTTTAACCTGCTTCAAGGTGATGTCACTGTAGCTATTTTATAGATATTCCTTGAAGGGATATCTCAGTGTGGTAGAGATCAGTATTTGGGTTGTGGTTAGGATGTTAGAGGGTGATTTTGATGGTGAAGAAGAACAGAGCAAATTGAAGCAATACCCAAATGCCCTTCCTCCATCTGTATATAGAATATATCCACCAAGGGCAAGAAAGCCCAAACCCAATCTCACTCAAAGCTAAGACCTCAAAAGACTCAAAGCCACACCTGTACAAAGTTGCACTTTGTTTTATAAGCTTCAGAACAGAAGGTAAGAGAAGGCAAGCACTCACATTTGCTTGGATGATGACATAGTAGCGAGTCTTATCCTCATAGTTGAGTCTTTTCCTCAGTACCACGTTGCCAGTCAGCATGAGTGGAATTTCAAAGGTGTCGTTGGATGTCTGCAAGTGTTAAGTAGACACAAGTCAGGCCAGGTGCATATGTGGACAGTGTATCTTGATACTATGGTTCATACTTCTGCAACATTGTTTGAGAATAAAGCAAAAGAATTAACTTCAGACTGGACACTCTGGTCTATCAAAGAGATTGCTGGTTATCAGTGAGTTTCACCAGAGTCATCTGAAAGTGATGTTTTTTTAAAATAGTTTTTTTTCATGTATTTTTAGTTATGTTCACTCATAGTCTTATACTGGTTATTAAACAAGTATATGTGTAGGAAGAAAACCTTACCTTATTATCACATCATCTTTACCATTTGGTTTGACACAAAAGAGTTCAAATATTTCCAACCTATAATTTCTTCTGAATTTCACCTTTCAACACCAGCATTTATTCTATATACTAAGCATGTTTTCTTACTTAAAAGAAAGGGTGTATTGTTCTTTTAATCTTTCCTTCTTTTTAAAAGATTATTAATGTATTTATATTTATTTATGCATATAAGTACTCTATCTGCACATACAAGTGCATGCCAGAAGAGGACAGAAAACAACATTAGAGATAGTTGTGAGCCACCTTATAGCTGCTGGGAATTGAACTCAGAACCTTCTGAAGCACAGCCAGAGTTCTTAACCACTGAGTCATCTCTCTAGGCTGAAAGGGTGTATTATTATAAATTAATGTGGGAGCCAGGGAGATGACTTGGCAGGTAAATGCTTGTAGCCATGCTTGGGGAGCAGAGATGGGTTACCTGAAGTCATAAGATCCACGTGATGGAAGAAGAAAACTGATTTCCTCAAGGCACCCATTTCTTTCCACACATGTGCCATGACATATGGCATGTGGATGTATATGCATGTGGATGTATATGCATGTGTGTGTGTGTGTGTGTGTGCACTGACACAATGTAATGAAAAAGTTTCAAAGAAAAAGATTAAGAAGATGACTCAGAGGCTAAGGGTCCCGTTGCCCAGTGAAGCCTTGGGACCTAACTTTGATCCCTGAAACCCACATGCTGGAAAGAGAGAACAGAGTCCCTTAGCCTGTCTTCTGGCTCACATGCACACATATGAAAAATAGAAAACAAACAAACAAACAAAATTCAAAAACCAAAACAAAAGTTAAAACATGTAGTTATAAAACAATTGATATAAAACAATTCAGGATGTGGGTTAATGTGTTAGAGTTTGCAACTTCTGCCTATGCACTGAGCTTCTCCTAGAATCATACAAGGAGAAGGGACAACCTCTGAGAACGCTCCTGAATCTCTGCCCTGCTAGCCCTCAGAGTTAAGTGCATTCAAGTCCTAGGAGAGGAGAACCTCACAGGTCATAGTCTTAGCCTTCAGGCTTCTGTGGCTCTTGTTTTCTTGTCACCATGGAGAGGATCAACTCTTGCCTCGGGAACTGCATCGGATTCTTCTATTTCCACCTCTGCCACCGATTCTCGGGGGCTTCTTTTGTGACTCAGTGTTGAGCACTTTCTTTCATATACAATAATAACAAGCTTCTGCAGGGACAGTGAGCCTCCCAGGACTCCAGAAACCCACAAGACTTTTACAAGACTAACCAGCCTGCCCAGAGTCTTAAATATTTAGTAGGAAAGGAGACACATTCATCATGTAGCCACTGCAGGTTGGGATTCCAGCTCCAGCATTTCCGGCTTTCCTTAGTTCCCACCCATGATGCTTTGGGGGACTTTTCAGAGATACAGCTGTGCCAGTCAGTCAAGCTCCTATAAATAACCCCTTACCTATTCACCCAATAGATTCACCAAGTGGGGCTAAGTAAAGTCATTTGTTCGCATGTCCTTGGCCTGTTATTGTTGACTATAAATAGATTCCTCTGGGCAGGTCACATGTGAGCAAGGGAAGGGTTAGTTAGCTTGGATCAATGATAGAATATTTTAAAAGAAAGGAAGGGGAGAAAGAGGATGAGGGCCTTTAGGAGAAAGAACAGGAGGAAGGAGGCAGGAAAGACGATTTCCCACCTCAGCTCAGCATAGACGCTTTCATAATTTACTGCTGCATGACCTAATCTAAGTGTCCATTAAGTTATGATGGGGAATGTCTTACTGATATTGCAATTTATGCTGGAAACATAGTAATGTGATAGCGTAAGGTTTCTTCACTTCAATGACTCATTAGCTAGAGAAACTGATTTTTTCTTAGTAAATACATGCTTACACACACAGACACACACATGCATATACATATGCTACATACACATGAAAACATACACACATACACACATACATATAATGCATACACATATACACGCATAAACATATACACATATGTACCTACACACATATATAATACATTCACACCCATACAATACACATATACATAAACATATACACACATATATACACACACTTGCACAATACATACACACTCATAGTCATACATACACACACTCATACACATACACACATATACATATATACATACTCACATATACATATATACATATAAATATATACACACATCTACATATATACATATAATCATACTACACACACACACACACACACACATACACACACACATTGTCAGATGCTTGACCTAAAGCCTCCTCATCCCAGATTTCAAAGTGAGCTTAGCTGTTCTCAGTATTTGTGCTTAAGGGGAGGTGATGCCTGTAACTAGGATAAGTCTTGATTGATTCAACCCAACTGTGGTAATGACATTTCTTTTTAATCAATGATTTTTAGTTTCACGTAACATCCAATCCTGGGCAATGCAGAAGGAATTCACTTCCTTAGAAAATGAGTGACAAGGAAACACATTCCATCTCCTGGTTAAGGATGTTCACATACATGAGACCTGTCTCTCCATAGTCAATTAGAGACCATTATTGAAACTATCTAGAAGTAGCTAACATATTGAGAAAGTCAGAGGGAGAAATGCAAAGATCCCAGATGTTCTCTGTGAGGTTTTAGACATATCCAGATGTTTGCTGCTCCTTCCCCTTCCCCATTTGAGAGACGATACATCATGTTTTAGGTGGGACAACTTAAATTTTGCTGTCTAACTTTCATAACTGGAAGCCGTGTGTCCCTTGCTGATTTCTGTCTCTGTGTGCACACTGTGGTCTGTGTGATTTCCATGTGGACTGTGATTTCTTTCACTTGCTGTCTGCTGCTGTTCTTCATACATTGTCTAAGCCGTATATGCCTTGCTTCTCTGCATACTTAAATTTCTGATCCCCTACTCTGAAACCTTTGTCGTCTACTTTCAGATTAAGATGTTGCTGTGATGTTACATTGTTCTCTTTTTTCCTCAAAAACCCTCACACATTCCTCAAGTTCTGTGGCTGAGGTAGTGAGTGACCTTTCTCTTTCCATTTCTATCAACACGACCTAATCATATCTGTAATCTTCTCCTGTATTGTTAGTAACAGTTTTCATTAAACATTTGCAGCATTATTACAAACAATGAAGTTAGTAGCCACATTATTGCCATTAAAAGTTCTTTTTGATTAAATTTAATTCCTATCAATGCATCTATAGCTATCACATATATGAGATTTTTGCTTTTTATTTGTCATATAAATACTTCTGTTTCAAAAAACAAAGGGAACATGAATGCTTTGTAATCATGCTACTTCTAAATGGCTGGAGAATGTCTATAATGATGTTATTATTTAATTAAAGAAGTAGTTTTTGAATATCTATTTGTTTTCTAAAAGTCAGAATTCTAATAAAAATTTTTAGAAACAAAATATAGACTGTACAGTTGGAATATTCTTTCTGTTTCATCCTTCCATTTAGAAATATATTTGTCTAAAGCAACTTTAAATAAATACTTTAATCGGGACTAGATTTTGTAAGCAAGCACTGTGTTATTGTGCTATAAATGGGCCACGAGGGAACTGGGCACATTTGCACTCAGTTTACAGTGCCCGAGAAAGGCCAAATTGGATTTCAGACTTCAGTTTCTGGTATTCACCATCCTGAGCATCACGGAACTTTGATGACTCAAACAATTCTGACACACATGGTTGAGAATTTACATGGGAAACAGTGACAGGAGTCAGTCAGTACTTGTCTGTATACTGATTATTTGATCAGAGGTTTGGTCCACAAACAAAGGATGAGGGAGACTGAGGAACACCCAATCCAAATCAGGATCACCTTTGTGAGGCAAAGCCATTGCCTCTCCCACAGCTTTGGAGACTTCTTTGCAAACCCAGAGCATTGCTTTTCTTAGTGTTGGAAACTTCAATGTTTCGTTCCCACAATATATTAAAGAAGGAAATCCTGCTGAAAAAAAAATCTATGGATACCCACGTGCTCAAAACATCTGCCCAGCATTCAGAGGGGTTCATTCACAATTCCCTGACATTTCAGTAACTTGACAGTTATCAGACCAGAGGTTATCCTCCATTTCAGACAGGTTAAGTAAACATGGCACCACATTAGGGAGACACCAAAGACAGCAGGCAGGGAAGATAGAATTCCCAGCCCATGTATGCATACCCCTGACAGAAGGGAGAGACAGACAGACAGACAGAGAGAGACAGAGACAGACAGAGAGAGAGAGAGAGAGAGAGAGAGAGAGAGAGAGAGAGAGAGAGAGAGAGAGAGAGAATGAATATGTCTGCTATTCCAGAAACTGTTCCCAGTGATGACCCTTTGAACACAGATTTCATAGTTGCTGAACTGAGGTCTCCATACAGACATGCTCTGGAGCAGGAGTTACCTAGGCTTCCTCTGTTCCCTGCTGAGAGCTCTGGCCATTATACATATAAATAGATTGTGTGCAGTTCTCATACCTGTGTACCACTTAGAAATATCATTTGTTATCTCCCCCATTTGTATTTACGTTTGAGAAATACAGATGAGAAGCCTGTATAAAGACAGGGACACAAACATGCTCTTAGGCCCCCTTGTGGTCCAAGAGCAGCTGAGCACAGGTATGTCTTGTAGGGACAGTAATTGAAGGGATTTGAAGGCAGGTAATACTCTGTCTCTCAAAAGCTTTTTCTTACAAATCTTACAAATGCTTTAAAGGCTCTTCCATACTTCAAACTCACCCCTTCCTTTCTTCTCCTCCCTACATATCCATATGACTCTCCCCATTTTCTCCATTTGCCCATGTTGGGGTAGCTAACTTTATTGTCTAGTCCCAATGAATGCTATCAACCATTTCCTATTCAGTCTTTGGTCAGTCTTTCTCTCATCCCTTACTAAGACTGGCTACTCTGCCTTCAGCTATTATCAATCTCTAGGCTTGGTTCATGGTTGAGAATTTTCCCTAAAGAAATTCCCCAAGCAAAAAAGAAAAGGGTTTAGCAAGATTGGACAACCTTTGTCTACTCAAAAAGGACTGACTTGAATTTGAGCAGGCAATAAAATCTTCCCCTTCATAGGAAGAATGAACACCAATCAGAATATAGTGTTTCATAAAAATATATACCTAAACATACAATAGCAGCAATTGTATGCTGTTGGAAGCCAACAGATGTCTAGTGGATTTAAGGGCCATACAGTAGGAGATAAACCATGCCTTATATTAGAAACTAAGCAACTAACTAGGCTAGTGAGGTCCTGGCTCTTAGAGAACTTTTATTCGACCTTCATAATTTCCAATTGTATTCTAAATATCCATGCTAAAACTCACAGATAGCTGCAGGAGGAAAGGCAATGGGATAAATCATTTGATAAAGAATATCAAAAGTTGTAAAAAAAAGAATATATATAAGAAAACAGAAAAGAGTTTAAAAATTCTTAAATGGCAAAATAGAAATAGAAATAAAAATAAATAACCAAAGAGTGGAGAAGATGTTGACTAGGATTTTGGTTTCCTTGGAAGAAGGTTATTCTGCTTCAGGTCTCCATATGAGAATTATCCTCACTAGTACTGTGACTGCCGTCTTGGAGGAGCCCTAGCTGAAGGCTCAGGTAAGTGGAGTAGAGGTACGAAAAGACAGACACAAAGAGAAAAATCAAAATGTAATGTTTAAGACCATGGTGTGTGTGACTATCTATTATTATAAGAAAAGAGCATGATGTTACTCACACTTGTCTAAGGATTGGTGATTACAGCCATTCTAGTCATTGATAAACATTTACATTAGTTCCATAATGGACATAATAACTCTACCATCACTGGATCCTTACTTTACTGACTGCTGGGGACATAATGACATGCTGGTACCCTCGTATGCAATCTTCTTCTACTCAAAGCATTGTCATCCTTACTCTTTTATAGAAAGTGGTGAATAAGCATCTCAGAGTCCAATATCTTTAGCAAGTTTAATTCTAAAAGAAGACACAGTCCAGAGCAGCTTTGAAAATTCAAGGTGTTTAGCTACAATAATAGTTGTGACACAATAGCTCACAGCAAGTCAGTGCAGGTCTACAATGGATTTAGATAGGTTGAAAGGATGCTGAAGTGCTCTGTGTTGTTCAGATTTTAAGAGAAGCAGTCATTGCTGCTATTTTACTATTTTTAAAAGGAAAACCAGGGTGGTCCAGAAGAAAACCCAAGGAGAAATACTCATTACTAAAATCATAACTTCGGTGCAGCCCAATCTACATTGAATATACACATCATGTGGTTAATATAATACTGCTTATTTGATTTTCCCTTTAAAAGGGGCTCACATCCTCTCAGTTATGGGAGGTTGCTATGGATTCCATCCTGAGCACAGTGAGTCTGATGCTGTGCAGATACTCTTGGTTCCACTTGTGTTATTTGAACTCCAACTGCAAGCTTTCTTTTGAGTATAGCTCCTTATCCCATTCAGTGTTTGCTTTTCTTAGTTGATTTGCATACATCTGTATTAACTTGGGAGAGAAACAAAGCTGTAATAGTCAAAAGGAGAGAGGGGGGGTTCTATATTTTGCAATTATCTTATGAAAGGCTGATACTAGAATTACATGGAGACACATCAAGTCTGATAGAGATCCTGGTATCTCTGCAAATTGTAACATGAAGGTTTAGATCTCAAGACCTCAAAATCTGATGAAGGTGAGGAAGAATATACTGGAAAGAAGCTAGGGAGAGGAGAAAGTTCAATTTGATGCTAAGCCATGCTTACATATAGCTCTCTACCAGCAAATCAATTAAGAAAAGTGCACACTGAATGGGATTAGGAGCTATGCTTGAATGAAAACTTGCAGGTGGAGTTCAAATAACAGAAGGCATATCAGGAGTGTCTGTACAGCATCACACTCATGGTGCTCAGGGTGGACTCCATAGCAACCTGACATGACTGAGAAGATGGGAGCATTTTAAGGGGGAGAATCAAATAAGCCGTATTATATTTACCACACAAAGTATGTATTCAATGATCTTAACTGCCTGTTATGGAAATCCCAGTGCTAAATGCATAAAATGCATACAACAAATAAAAAAAATAGAAAATCTTTCTTTGTATAGTCTGAAAAGAAGTTAAGACCTGTGAAATACAGAACATTTATACCCAAAGAGTACAACACTTGGATTGTTTATAAGTATAAAAACGGATCATAGAAAAGGTTTAACAGCAAAGTGGAATTGCATGAAAATGTAGTAGCCTTGAACGCAGATCAATAGATGATATGCAGTTTGTAGACAAGAGATGAAAGTACACTGTAAGTGGATGATCAGAGCCCACGAAGCCATGGAAAAACATCAAAATGCCAGACTTTCCTATAACTAGAACCTCAGAGGAGGAAGAGCCAGAGGGACATCAGAGAAACTGGTGTGTTAAGTAGACAATGGCTGATTTAATTTAGGGATGATATACATCCATTATAAACAATGGTCCTAAAAGAAGTTAACTCTAAAGAAAGGAACACCTGATATGCAAATTATATGTCATTAAGCATGTAAATTAAATGGAATAACCCCCCCCCCGTAAATGGAAAAAAGAAAAAAATCTTAAAGTATATATAGAGAAAAATGACATAGCACAGGCTGCAAACACAACTAAATATGTGCCCACTTCTCTTATCAGAAGTGCCAATTAAATTGATTAAATGATTGCATGATTCAATGACTTGTGTTACTCCATTACACAGTGCTGATCTACAGGATGGAGAAGCTTATATAAGTAGGGAAATGATGGAATCCAGGCACGTAGTAGGTACACACTTAGTACCTCAGGGGTTCAAGTGGTTATAGTCCAACACCAGAAGATTACTGTCATATTGAAACTCACACATTTCTCAAGAAGACAGAGGAAAACCCATTTTTATGTGAAATTTCATAATATTTCTACATTTGCTCCAAATTGCTTAAGCAGCTGTGTGGGCAAATCTACAAGTGTGTGTGTGTGTGTGTGTGTGTGTGTGTGTGTGTGTGTGTGCGCGCACGCGCATGCGAGTGTGTGTAATTAGGTTCCGTTTCACAAATAACTGACTAAAGGATTAAACATCTGATTTGAGGCATCACATGAATGAAGATAGGACAATCTGTAACTTTTATCCTGTGCTGTTTAGGATGAGATTAATTTGAAATTAGAGTTGTCTGGACATTTAGAAATAAACAGAACATTATGATGAAATTTATTAATCACTAGAGGATTCATGGCCACAGAAAATCAGCAGTCCCTGGGTACCTCTGCTGTAGCGCTCAACATCAGAATACAACTGGAACTGAAATCAATGCTAAATCTCAATGACGACTAAAGGTTAAGTTGCCTACAATAAACTCTAGGGATCATGGGAGATTGTTCAGTGAATAAAATGCTTGCCCTAAAACTGTGAGGACCTAAGTTCAAATCCCCAGAACCCAAGTGAAGCCATATGCAGCAGCATAGGCTTATAAACCCCAGGTACCTACAATAAGACAGGAGACAGAGACAGAGTTCCTTGGAGGTCAAGGCTAGCTTTCTGATGTGCACAGTGGTGTGAATAAGACATTTACTTCAGATATGGTGGGAGATGAGAACCACACCCAAGAGTCTCTCTCAATTTCTACATGTACACCATGATGTACTCATGCCTACACACATACACAAACACACATGCAGGCACACGGAGACACATACACATGCGTCCACACAGAAACACACACACACATGTAAACACACATACACAGACACACACACAGACACACAAATATGCACATACACAGATACACACAGGCACACACACACACACACACACACACACACACATAGACACACACACAGAGACACCCCCACACAGACCAGACACACAGAGACACACACAAACTGGTTAACACAGTATATCAAGTGCAGAGTTTTCTCAATATCTTAATTTTTCTTTTTTTGCTCCAGTGAACAAGAGCTCAGCTCAGGTACCTTCTATAGTTATCTATGATAGTAGTGGTGCCAATGGTGAAGCTCAGGTTTCCTTGTAATTTCAAGAATGAGTGGCTGAATGCCTTGCCCATCTGTAGGTTCTAAGAGACACATAATTGATCCTGGTAGTGGAACAGCTTATCCCTGGGAAGGGAAAGCGTCAAAGCAGAGATTTCACTGCGAGGAAGGAACTCACTTGGCTTCACTGAACCCTGAATGGCAGCTCCCGAATAATTCAGGGCTGTCTCAAGCTTCAACTAAACCTTGGATCTTTCTTTCTTTCTTTCTTTTTTTCAACATAATCAATACTTCTCTAAAATGCATCAGTTGGCTATTCTGCGCTGGCTGCATTGGGTTTTTATAGCATGACCTGAAAGAGTAGGGAAAGGTGGACAGTTAAGCACCAACCGTTATTTAGGAAACTCCACAGAGGGAAGCAGCAAATGGTTTGGAAATGCAATGTGCATGTGGTCACTGGTCTTCTTGCTGCTGAAGGGAAAGCATCGCTCTCACCCTTGACTGGTCAGAGTCCTGTTCCTGACATCATTTCTTGGGCAACACTTCACTGTGACTGATCATTGTGAGACTCGCTTGCTTGGCTTCATCCCCTGCACCTGCTTACACTCCTGCTCACTCAGTGGTTTCTTTCCAGGGGGGAATCAAGACAAACTCCACATTCCAAAAGCCTTCTGTCAACCTTGCTATGCTCTTAAGATTTTTTTTTAACTCATATTTTCTAAGTTTCAATAATGGCCATCAAGAGCCATCTCATTGGCACACAATAAGCAACCACTCTTCTGAAATAAGGCTTTGCATTCCAAAACAACAGGCAGACACCTCACCTCAGGACCTGGCTTTCTCTCCTGAACTACCTGAACTGAAGGAAGACATCCCCAATTAGTTTTCCAACACCAACTGTTCAGTTCTAGAGTCATATACACACAAATAATATTATACGGATTAAGCAGGTTGTTAATCATATTTAGGAATATAGATATACGTGTATATGTCTGTTGGGTTTGAATGCGTGTGTAGCAACAATTAAAAAGGGAGATATGAATTTGAGAGAGAACAGGGTGGGGAAATAGGAGGGGTGGGAGGGAGGAAAGGGAATGGAAAATTACACTTTATATTTTAATTTCAGGACTTTTAAAAACACAAAAATATGTGCCTGTTGTGTGTGTCGTTTCCTTTGCATAATCGATGTCAGCTTGATCGTGGGTTGTGAATATGATTCCACTACCCACAAGCCTTAGGTCTTATTCTCGTTTCTTCTTGTTTGCATAAAGCTACACATGGAGCACAGGGCTGAGCCATGGGAGTGTGACATTAACTGCACTGCATGGTATATACTCGATCCAATTATGAACAAGATGTATGATGACATCAGCAAGCTCACATGAGAAGTAGGTTTTACTCTGTTTAGGGGAAACCATTATCTTCTAGAAGCTGCCTTGGGAGTTGTGAAGAAGACAGGACAGGACTCTGGTTAGAGTTTTATTTATTATCTGTTTATTTGAAGTTTTTAAAAGTGAAAATAGCTTCTTATCTTATACAATACATCCTGACCAGTTTCCTCTTCCTCCACTCTTCCTAGCTACGCCACCACCACCATCTCCCTCTTCCCCCGAATCTACTCCCCCTTCATTTCCCTTCATAAAAGAGTAGGCCTCCAAGAGATAACAACCAAAAATAACAAAACAAGATACAACAAGACAAGGCAACAGCTCTCACATGGAGGTTGGACCAGGCACTCCAATAGCAGGAAAGGAGTTCTAAGAGCAGGCACGAGAGTCAGAGACACATCCACTCCCTCTGTTAGGAGTCCCAGAAAAATACCAAGCTAAGGTCACAACATATACTCAGAGGAACTGGTCCAGACCCAGGCAGGCTTGGTGCTTGCCACTTCAGTCTCTGTGAGCCCATTGCAATCTGCTTAGTTGATTCTGTGGGCTGTGTTCTCATGAAGTTTTTTGACTTTGTATTATGGGTCACTAGAAACAAATCATGTTATGGCTAAAATAATCAAAAAACCAACAGACATATTGTCTGGTCTAAAACAGACAAACAAACTGACCCTACCCACATAATGTAGAGGCCTTTGCCAGAAGCTCTCTCTTGTTTGGTATAGGGTATATATTGGCCTGGGCAGGGCAATATGGCTGCTGTATACAGGAAACACACATCCTGTGTTTGCCAGGTGTGATGGCAGCAAGAAGATTATCCTTATGCCTCATTGTTGTCTGGGATATTCTGTGCTGCCAGCAGTGATTCATTCAGAACAGAGCTTCTCAGCCTGTGGGTCTCAACCCCTCTGGGATCCCATATTAGATATTTTCCGATATCAGATATCGGTCACAGCATTAGGATGGTTGAGAATGACTTATTTAGAAGGTTCTGGAGTTCATTATAATGGAAATTTAGTAAAAACGACAGCAAAACAATAAAACAGCAACAACAAATGGAACATTATATCTACCCCCAAATTAAGCGTTTATAAAGGAATCATAAGTATTAAAAAATGGTACAACTTTGGGGGTAATTTTTAATAACTTTATCAGGTAAAGCAAATATCTATCGCATGGCTCACAACAATTACCACCCTGAGTACTTACCGGATCTTCTGGGTTGTACTGAATCACGTATTCTATCTGTCCATTAGGGCCATCGTCTATGTCTGTAGCTCCATTGTCTCCCGAGAACCCCGTGAATATCGTGGTGCCAACTGGAGTGAGCTGGAAAGAACATGAAAGAGAAACTGTCTGTTTTTTATCATCCATACAAGTTTTCCATTTTAAGAACCATCTCTTCATTAAATCGAGGAAGAGAGGTGGGCTGCTCAAATCAGACTCATAGCCCTGAAAATAACTAGGGAAACCTGTCCAGTCCTCACACCGGAGTCCTTAAATGTCAATTTTAAGACTGCGATTTGATAGAGAAACAGGAAGTTCGTTGAAAACACATATTTGGACCATTTTACATCCATTAGCATCTCAGTACCCACAGAGAAAATGCATCTGTTTCCATGTCAGAAGTTTACAACTCCAAGACCTTGATTTGTTAAGAAAACAGAAAGTTCAGTGAAAAGCAAATTTGGACCATTTTGTATCCATTAGCCTCTTAGCACCTGTGGAGAAAAATGCATCTGTTTTCCTTGGGGGGAAAAAAAACCCAAAAAACCTTTAATGTATAAAATTATTCACAGGCTAGAATTTAAATCGAGGTTGGGGTTTTATTTTAAAATAGGAAATAATTTCAGAGTCACAGAGTCCAGGTTGGAAATGCATGCAAATGGTAAGTTAAGAAATAGCCACGACGCTCGCTCACATCTACTCCTCCAGCATAAACCTTTCCTTTATATTTCTCTGCCTATCTTAAAAACAACACACTCAGCAACAAAGTCCCGAAAGACTGGCCTTAAACTACTGGAAAGAGAAAGAAATTCATTTATTCTTGAAATTGTAAGGGTATCCCAAGAGACTAACAGTATTTATTTATTATTTATGATTTTTGTGATTTCCACTCAGAACAGACTATATTGAGTCATACTCACTTTTTGCTTTAGAAACTCCAAGCAGAAATACCATCCTATAAGAAGTTTTATTAGTTTATATTTCTGAGAAGAAAGGGAGGAGGATGAAATGGCTTTGTTGCTTCAACAGAGAAATGGAGATGGGATTACTTTATTGATGCACCAGATCATATGAGAAGGGAATTTAAGTCCTCGAAAACTACATTGCAAGCTGTAGCAGAGCAGAAGATTCTGTCGTATTTTCTCTTTCATGTTACAGTTTCTTTTTATAATTACAGTAAGAATTCAGTTGATCTCCAGCTTCCTGAATGTTTACAGGGTGGAGGAGGAGCAGGCTCAGGCACAGCCTTGTGATCATCTCATCGTTTGTACAGATGAGGGAGCTTTGCTCTGTTGCGAATCTGTGTGTTTATAGCAAACATTTCAGCGCAGACGGCCCCTGCTCATTTATACTACTACTACAGCACACTAACACACCCGCATGTGTGTGCATGTACACGTGCAATAGTGCAGTTCTTTATGATCTGCTGGTGACAGAACTGTCTGACAAATATTACAGTCTGATGTGTTTGATACTGATAGGAGAGCTATATTTGCACTAAACAAATAAGGCAGGAGGATCCAAAATGGAAAAAAAAAATCATAGACTTTAAAGCAAGTGAGGTGATTCAATCATTAAAGGGCTTGCCACTCAAGCAAGAGCACTGGGTTCTGGGTACCCAAAGTCCAGGTAAATGCCCTGTAGTTTGGCAGTGAGCTGTAATTCCAGTCCTGGAAAGAAGAAGAGGGGATCTCAATAACAAGCTGACTAGAGGAACAGTCTAGGTGCTATCTGGGTTTGATTAAGAGAGTCTGCCTTGAAGAATATGGTAGAGAACAATCCAAGACCGTTGCAGATTCCAGTCTCAGGCCTTCACAGATACATTTACTTGTGCATGCACACACACACACACACACACACACAGAGAGAGAGAGAGAGAGAGAGAGAGAGAGACAGACAGACAGACAGACAGACATATATGCTCATATGCACACCAAGACAAATGTAAGATAGGTAGACTTAAATACTTAATTTCTTTGTGTTTATTCCCACCAGAAATATTCTCGAATATTTGTACCTCCATGCCTAGGTTTGTAGTGTGTGTGTGTGTAAGCATATATCCATCGTATATGTCTGTACTAGGAATATGCTCGTTTGTATGTCTTTATGCATGCCTGTGCACATGTGCCATATCCTTTTGTGAGCACTCCTTTCTGAGGCACAAATGCTGCTACTTTGTAGACTCCTGAGTCTGTTGATGGTCTGTAACCCTCAAGATTCCCTGCTCTTGTATATTCTATACTTTCCTGTGTGGTAATAGTAGTTTGGGGCACCTCTTCTACACAGATAAGAATGTTCTGTATCACTTTATGGTTCAATATGTCACATTTCAATTTGGTTTTTGAAGGGCCCTATATACAACAAGACCAGCCTGGACAGATGCCTGAACGTACCGCTTATTTATGTCATTCATATCTTTTCCCACAAATCATGTACACAGTTAGTCAAAGGGTCATAAACTATACAGATTAACTGAAAAACAAAAGCTATAGGAAATCACTGCCCAGAAAGCAAAACAGTTTACAAAGATTCAACAGTGAAAAGTTTTCTGACATAAATAAATAATAAATGCCTCAAGAGACAGACAAGTTTAGGCTGGTTGAAATGCTATGTAGTAGTTTCATGTACGTAAAGGCAGGAGTGACTCAATAGGTATAATTTGGTTAATACATATTTATTTAATTAAAATACCATTGTTTCTCTGGTTGAGGTGATGAAAGACTTTGTTTTGACTTGTAAAGTTATTTTTTTCTGAAATATTAAGTGTAACGGCTAATCCTGGTGGTCAACTTGACTATATCTGAAATGAAATACAATCCAGAAATAGAGGGTACACCTGTGATCAAGATCTTGAGGCTAGAAGACACAGGCTTCTGACCTGGACCTTGACATGGAGATCTTGAGGTATAGTGGCTATGAAAAGCTTAGCCAAAGGCAAGGTATTATAGGACTTTAATCCCAGGAGACTGAGACAAGTAGATCTCTGAGTTCAAGGTCAGCCTGGGATAAAGCAAGTCTCAGATCCAGGAGTGGTGGTACATACCTTTAATCTGGGCCACACCTTCTGCTGGAGCCTACATAAGGACATTGGAAGAAAGAAGATTTACTCTTCTTGCCCTGCTTATATTTATTTGCCAGCACATCTGTTGTAACCTACTTCTACAGAAGACCAGCTGAAAAAACTACCCTTGTGGAACTGAGCAACTACCAGACTCTTGGACTTCCCATTCACAGCTAACTGTTGTTGGATTAGTTGGATTACAGACTGTAAGTCATCACAATATATTCCCTCAATACATAGATACATTTCATAAGTTCTGTGACTTGGGAGAACTCTGACTAATACATTAAGTCATCACCTTATTTAATGAACAGTAAGAAGCACTAAGAATAAATACAATATTACTTATTCTATTTATTATGTGATGTGTGTGATCTCCTTTTACCAGCCTAAATTGATTTTTAACAAGAGTCTCAAAGAGAATATTTGCCTTCACTTATCTCCCTTGATTTCCCCCAGAGAATAATTGTGTTTGCTGTTTGATTTATATTTTCGTAAAGTTGTATTTCTATATGTGGTTCTTAGGTTGCATAAAATTTCCATGAATGCTGAATTAATGAACAACAACTTTGAATCCCCCAAGGAATATAGGAGCAGGCTGTAAGCCTCTGCTCACACATTTCCATTCAGCTAGCCAATATAAAATCTTTCTTATGTGCTTCTCTACAAAGAAATTTAATGTGGAGCTTTGATTTGCTAACATGGTAGCAACACAAGCTATGCCTGGATGAAGCAGATGTGACATCCATATTTTCTCGATGAGCCCCGTTCTGTCTTATTTTGATGGGGGATGCTGGGAGGCGTATGATCACAACACTTTATGGACATTTTAAACAACAAAACCATCAACAAATCATCATAAAGTGTGAAAAAAAAGTCATGGTCAGTGAACTGTAAAGACAATTGCATGTAGAATGAGAGCATGTATAAGACAGCAGAGTATGAGGCTGCACAGTCCTCTGTATGCATAAGTCACCTTTCCTGAGTAAGTAGTACCTTCCCTCCCCTGTCCCTCCCCCAGCCCACCACCATCTGTGAAGACAGGAGCCTAATTCCAGACCCTCTTCATTTGGGCATCATTTGCCTGGTAAGTCACTTCTTCCTTCTGGCACCCCTGCTCCTCCATCCCACCTTGATCTGCAAACTCAGAAGCCCAGTTCCAGACAAGGACCCCCTGAATCATCCTTGTTCTTGAGTCTGCTCTGCCTTCTCAGTCTAATTCTCCCTTTCCCATTGTCCTCTATCCTCTTCCATGTTGCCCCATCTGTGATCATCTCCACACACAACAGGTTCCAGATCAGTGGTCATTGAGCTGTAGTTGACTGATGAGAGACACTTGTTTCCTCTCCCACCCCTCTCTTTGCCTCTTTTGTCTCTGCACCCACAGACATAGCTCTGGACCCCTGGAGTGGAAGCCATCTTTTCCTGGAGCAGCTAAACAGCTCATGCACTAGCTTCATATAGTGTAGTTTAGATTCCTCATCTCATGCACTGAGTTAATCTAAGAAAATCCAAATTAGTACATTAGAAATACACCTGTCCCAAAAGAAGTTCTTGAGCTCGGGTCAAATTGCAGAAATAACACAAATGTTCAGAAGTGTATCCGATCTCCTAAGAAGCATAGTAATGGAATTAAAGACACAGATTAACAGACACTCAACAACACTTGCTGGTTTCAATGGGCTGCTTTCTCAAAGAGATATGTCACGTGGACAAAACATACAGAGAAACCTCAGAATTCAATGGCATCTTATATCAAATGTACCTAACATATAGCTACAGAACACCCTAGCTAACACCAAAGAATACACAATCTACTTAGCAGCACATGGTCGTTTCTCTAAAATAGACCAAACCCTGAGACAGAAAACACACATAGAAAATAGAGAAAACCAGAAATATTTCTATATGTACTGCCCAAACATTCTACAATAAAACTTAAAAAAAATCAATACCATGCAAAAGCCCCTTAAGTATGTGTAGAGGAGAAACATCATGTTACTAAATCAGAGAAGAAATCAAGAAAGAAATAAAAACATTCCTGAAACTAAATGGGACTGAACATGCAACCACAGTAATAATTATACCCCTGTAATATGTTAGCAGTAGTTTTAAGAGGAAAATTTATAGCTCTAAATTTCTACACTAAAAAAATCAGACAGAGCACAAATAAATGACTCAATGTTGCAGCACAGGAATTTGAGAAACAAAAAGGAATCAAACCAAAGCCCATCAGATGGCAAGAAACAAAAAAATTCCAGGCCTAATTCATGAAATTGAAACAAAGAAAACCAACAAGACTAAGAACTGGTTCTTGGAGAAGATGAGCAAGATTGACAGACCCTCCACCCAACTAACCAAAAAAAAAAAAAAAAAAGGTGGGACCTAATTACCAGAAATGAATGGGGAAACATTATGACATACATCACATACATCAAAGAGTGTATTTGCATGTGTATGTGTCTCTTCCTCTGTGTGTGTGTGTGTGTGTATGTGTGTGTGTATATGTGTGTGTGTTTCTTCAGAAGAGGAAAAACAAATACTTCCTCTACAAAACACAAACCAAAGGTTTAGATGTAAAACTTGGAAAGATGGAACCCTGGCTTTTCACATAGATCCTTTGAAACTCAACATTCTTCCTACAAATGTTAAAGTTGGATTGAGGTTTAGAAGGGATTGTTTGGATCTATACTTCAATTGCTTGTTAAACAACACATAAATACATTTGTTGATTCCATAAGGTATGGTATCATTTCTTTCCCAATCTATGTCAGATAAGGAAATTCAGAGCCTGATTAAAAACAAACAAACAAACAAAACCTTGAATGAAAGTTCATAGGGTCAGAATTAGAAGACAAGGAGCTAAGTCAGAAGTAAGGCAGACAGACTCTTGAAGAATTCAAGATTTCATTTGGAGACATTTACTTCAGTGTCCACTTACTTCAGAGTAAAATATAGAAGAAACAGCCTCACAGAGATGACCCGTAATAGAGTATGTCAGAGTAATGAGAATCTAATTAAATTATGCAAAAAGTGCTGGGTCCATCATAAATTCTCATAGAAAAAATCAATATATAGTCATTCTTCCTAGTAAATATTAAAAATAAATTTTAATAGATTATACACTAAAATGTATGTTATAAGATTCTAAGAGAAATATAAAATACCATTCCCACAACATGGTAATCACTAATGACTTACTCAATGGGAAAAATGACATACAAGTCACAAAAATAACATTGGAACAGTTTTAAAATAACACCTCGTGAAAAGCCAACTCACAAATTGGTGGAGACAGTCAGAGTTACATGTATTCAACAAAGAATTTGTGCCCAGGATATATAAAAATATTCATAACTCAATAGAGAATGGCAGACCCTTGGATTGGATGGTTATCAAAACTGTGATGGTAGTCCTTAAAACCTCTTATTTTCAAGTAGCAACAGGAAATATTTATGAAAATGTCATTAAATCAAGTCTACACATTTACCAGCTTGGGCCCAAATGAGAAGTCATAAAAATACCAAGTTTGTCCAGGAGGTGGAGCACAGTGAATGCTGTTGTTCTGCAGTAGAAACTAATTTTCATAATCACTATGAAAATATTTCCTTGGAAGAGAGTCATGCATATACTGTGACTTGGATTTTCCACTTAAAATTATTTAGCACTTAATAAACAAGAATATGCACATATGTACCCTCATGCTACATATAATAACATAGTAGATAAGTTTTAAAAGAAAATAGCTGAACAACTGTCAATGGTCGTGAGATGTAGATAAGCACTATGGTAGAATAATTGCTGAGAACACAAATACTCCTCTTCATCCTCAGTACAGCAGTCAAGTTTAAGGTGAATTACCTTCATACTACTGCACATCACATGACTATAGGATCGATGCAGACCAAAAGCATAACGCTGAAACAGGAAGCTCTGACCTAAAAGGAATGTGCAATGTATAACTCAGTTCATACTATCAAAACTAATAAGGGGGAATAAGCTAGACTACCATATGTGAGAGTGTTCAGTTCCTCCATCCTACAGAGGGGATGGCTTGAGAGATTTAGCCCCACCGATGTATTGATAACCTTTAGGACTTGACTTTAGAAATATCATGGAAGTAAATAACACAATTCACTCATTTATGATATTTATGCTATATTTCAAATGTATGCTTTAGTACAAAGCCTTGATCTTTTAGTGTCAGTACAAATATCAGAACGATGACCTACCTATGAAATAAAACCAAGTTTAGGCTTTGCTTCAAAGTGACTTCTCTAGAGGAGGGATATGATAAAACAGGTCTTTCTGTTGACTGCTGAGGCTGGATAACTGTTACTGATCCTTGTCCACAAGAAGAACTTAGTAAGAACTTGAACAGGTAACACATAACTGGAGTGAAGATTGTTTTTCTTAATATATCTCTCCCTTTCTGTTCATTTCAATTCAACTTTTTTCCTAGTTTCCTAACATTAAGATGAAAATATTAAAAATCAAATGTATGCGAAGTTTTCACCAGAATGGGTGTCTCAGTGGCTTCTGAGATTCTATAATCCCATATAGTACTGGTGTTAGAATTTTCTTTCATGGTGCCTCTTAAAATATGTCATTCCAGTTGGTTTTGTTTCTGCAAGCAAACCGTGGTACGAACACAGTGACTTTAAAGAACTTTTCAAAACTGCTGCCTTGCTTCAGCATATTACAACAGAGACTGCAAAAAACAATTTTGATACCAATATCCTTTTTAGTCACAAAGGCACAGCATGCTGGAAGTGTCCACTTGCAATAAAACAAATGCAAAAAGCAAAAGGAAAAAATCAATAATATCAACTTAATAAAAATGCCACTGCGAAACTCCCAACACACAGAAATGGTTCCAAGGAATAGGAGCCCAGCGCAACATATGCTTTTAAATTGATGTCACGGTGGGGATTATATGTAAGAACATTCTATTAAAACAAAACATCTTTGGATTACTGAAACTGGTAAAGAAACATAAAACTGAGCAAGACAGCCTTACCCAGTGGCATTACTGCTAAGTGTATTGCAACAAGCCTTTTTCATTTGCTATATTTTCTTTACAATACAATTTTTATGATATAATAAGATTAGCAGTATCTTGGAATAAGTATACATTATATGCAAATATATGTAAGTAATATGTGTTTCATCTTGCAATTAATAGGTAACAATTGAATTGTGGTTTAAATGTGAAAAATTTCCCCATACATGTTGGTCTTGGCTAGTGGTGCTGTTTGGTAACACTGTGGGACATTTAGAAGGTGGACCCTCTAGGGAGGATGTGGGTCACTGGGTCTGGCTTTAAGGCTTCTCCCTCTTCCCCAGAGACTCAATATGAGGACTAGACAATCTCCTGCTTCTGCAACCATGCCTCTCCCATTTCTTTATGTGTTTCCCATACTGGAAAGATCTGAGTTGTCCTGTACCTTAATGACAAGATGTTATCAAACATAGAGGGTACTGTGTCTTTGCTAAGAGATGAGCATCATCAACAAGGCAACATTATCTAGCCAAACAAGAGTTTATGTCAGGCTGTCAGACTAACACACAACTGCTTTCCAGTTATCAATATAGTTTGTCTGAACCATGGCATTAGACAGACATCTCATGACAATTAATATCAAGGAAATCTGCTCAGCAGGAGGCAATATGCTGCACATTTTATTGTTACTCTTGCGAGTTAGGGATGCCTGCCATCTAATCAACAAATCCTCAGTGTTATGATTAATCTCTTGCATTTGTATAGCATAGATTTGGTTCATTTTTCAGGACTGATTTTTCTTTTTTATATACTCTCATGGCTACAGGGAGAGCACATATTTGGCTAAATATTATTCTGCATATGTATGCGAAGTTTTTCTGTGTGAGTTTATCATTGGAACAGTAGAGCAATAATGAGTATCAATTATGCTGCTCAGTGTGATGGGCCTCTCCCAAGCCACAGATGCCATGAATAAAAGAATGGGAGAGAGGAAGCACTCGTTTACTCTGTCACTGAGCTTGCGACAAACAGATAGACTGGAGCTAGTGTAATTTCCTGTACAAATAACATATGTGCAGGCTGTATATTTCAGGAAATATACACTGATATGTTAGGAGCTTCATGGGCTTCATATGTTCAGCTTACTCTTTACTAATATAAATATACGCATATATTTATGAAACATTTGACAAATGGTTATAAATGTTAGACATTACCATGTGATATATATTCAGCTACAGAATATATATAATAAACATTTATTGCTATGTATTTTCAATATTGTAAACATCTATATCACCTTTATCTATTGGATTGGATGGTTGTCTGACCAATCTTTCTCAAGATCATCAAAAGGAAGCAAAAGTTCCTCTAGTCTCAGTATGAAAGAAGAAACAGAGCGATTAAAAGTGAGGAGGGTCATCAATGGGGATTCTGAGGATTCTGGGTTTAAGTAAACTAAGGATACATAAATAATTAGTTTCAAGTTAATAATACTGGGCCCATTTTTTAAATTCTTTTCTGTGGGTTAGAAGTCTATTCAAAGTTTTTATTTGATCTTGATTTAACTTTGATAAGTGGAACCTATTGAGGAAACTATCCATTTCTTTTATCTTTTCTAATTTTGTAGAGTGCAGTCTTTTAAAGTAGGTCCTTAGAATTCTCTGTGTTTCCAAGGTGTTTGCTGTGTGTCCCTCTTTTCATTTCTGATTTTGTAGAGTGAACCATATGGATTTAAGAAGTTACTACTGGATAGGGATGCATACAGACTTTATAACTTCTGAAAAATCACATTTATGGAAAAATTGTTCTTATAAAAGTATGATACTGAAGCATTTCTATGATATTTCCATCAGAATGGAGGCTAAGATAATACTACCATATTATCAGAAAATGATGCTTTTCTAATCGCTGAAGATAACCCTGTAAGAAAACCAACAGTGTTAAATAACCTGGATCCCTGGAAGCTCCCAGAAACGAAGTCACCAACCAAAGAGTATACATGAGATGATCTGACATCCATGGAGACATACATAGCAGAGAATTGCTCTGTCTGGCTTCAGTGGGAAAGACTTAATGCTTCAGGGAAGGGGGATGCCTGAGGGTACCATCTCAGAGGGAAGGAGAATAGGGTGGAGAACTCTGGGAGGGCAAATCTCGGGTGGGAGACATTTGGTATGAAATCAAATAAAATATCTAATTAAAATTATACTTCTCTAAACAATAAAGTTTTATAACTTAATTTTATGAATCTCATATACAACAAAACCAGAACTAGTTGTCATTAAACAGAACAAGCTATCTTTGAAAGTGTGTGTGTGTGTGAGAGAGAGAGAGAGAGAGAGAGAGAGAGAGAGAGAGAGAGAGAGAGAGAGAGAGAGAGAGAGGGAGGGAGGGAGGGGAGGGGAGAGTGAGTGGGAGGGAAGGGGAGGTGGAGGGGAGAGGGGTAGAGGGAGAGGAAGGGGTAGAGAGGGAGAGGGAGAGGGAGGGAAGGGGAGGTGGAGGGGAGAGGGGTAGAGGGAGAGGAAGGGGTAGAGAGGGAGAGGGAGAGGGAGGGAAGGGGAGGTGGAGGGGAGAGGGGTAGAGGGAAAGGAAGGGGTAGAGAGAGGGAAAGGAAGGGGTAGAGAGAGAGGAGGGAGAGGGAGAGGGAGAGGGAGAGGGAGAGGGAGAGGGAGAGGGAGAGGGAGAGGGAGAGGGAGAGGGAGAGGGAGAGGGAGAGGGAGAGGAAGAAGAGAAATGTTTCCAGATTTTGTTTGTGTCTGTGGCTTAACCTGACTGACATTCAATAGCTGCTTCCCATGGGTGGATAGAATCATTTAATTATTTTAACTATTATTCCAGAGTCTAACTACAGCTGAAATGGTTCTGAATGTGTCCCACCACAAAATTTAACTTTACATAAAACACTCTGAGAAAAATTTTCTCAGTTATTTTTGTGGTCCATTTGTGTGGTTCTTCAGGGTTAACTTGGCACATGGGCATGGTGTCCCAATGTCACCTATGAGAAGTATATATCCTCTCACTCCCTGCTGGCTACATGTTAAACATACTTTGTGGTCCAAGACAGTTCTTAAATATTCAATGGGACTTGGAGAAGACAAAATGTTAAGTATTTTTCAAGGTGGAGGAGGTACAGTTAAAAAAAAGCAGTTCAAGGATATTTGAACACCTCTAAAAAAAGAGTATTATATGTATTCGATAACAATTAATGATTAAAAGAGCCACAAATTTAAAAGAGAGTAAGGAAGGGTATATGGTAGGCTTTGGAAGGAGGAAATAAAGGCGAGAAATGTAATTATATTATAATATCAAAAATTTTAAAGGATAAAACAAGGATAGGAAAGAAAAATACATAATATTAGACAAACACTGATGTAAGAACACGTGTTGGAGGATGTGCTCTGCCACACCAACATGAATCTGTATAGGTGCACATAAGGCTAAACGTGACTTCCGGTTGAACAAATATGTCTTCTAGTTTAAAGATGGAAAGCCCTCTATGAAATGCTAAGAACTGTACACACAATGCTCACCTTGATGGACATTTTATTATTGTAGAGAGATCCTCCTGACAGTATGGCTTTTTATAGGAAAGACTATTAAAATTGTAAAACACATAACTACACATATAACTATTGTGTTGCAGTAATTTCCAACCCCAATATGCTTGTATAAAAATACACAACCTGAGGCTGGGGAGATGGCTCAGCAGTTAAGAGCACCGGCTGCTCTTCCAGAGGTCCAGAGTTCAATTCCCAGCAACCACACAGTGGCTCACAACCATCTGAATTGAGATCTGATGCCCTCTTCTGACATGCAGGTGTATATTTAGATAGAACACTCATATATATTTAAAAGGCACACAACCCAAACCCAGTTATTATATGTATAAGCTATATGTCTAGATTGGGCAGATCTTTCACTATCTTCCCTCATTTCCCAGCTATGAGATCCTTTGATCCTTGCAGTTTTTCCTGACCTCATGGTTCTGCTCCATATTGACTTCCACCTGTTCCTCCCTCACCCTCTTTCTCCTTCTCCTTCTTCCCCACTCTGAGATCTGAGACCGCCAGTCCTACCTTTCCCTTCCACTGCACAATCACAGGCTCTAGCCTCTATTTGACCAGTTAGAATGGGGAGAAAGTTCAATGAGCTATCTGAGTAAGTGGTTTGCTCCTTTCCTGGGGCAGCCCTTCTTGAGGAAGCATTATTAACATCAAAATACAAACAGCACCAGGACAACCCACAACACTGTTGTGTTTGCTAGACTTGTTTTTATAAATAGCCACATTTAACTCTGTGTGATCCCTGTCCTATAATCTACTTTACATTCTACTTAACTTATCACAAAGAATTCACTTTCCTTGCCACAGTGATGCAGGGAAGAAAGAATCCTGGTTATTAATCTGATAAAGCTTGAAGAGAATGAAAAAAAAGTATTAATTTTAAGTGAAAAATGATATAAAATGAATAACTGGAAACACGGTGGTTTAAATTCTCTTTGCCTCAGTGCTATACAGGTTTGAACTGTTTTCATTCTATTTGACTGTTATACTGTGCTAGACAGTTTTCTTTGGTTGAAAAAAAAACCCCAGAATTATTACTGGTATAATTGCAAGTCTCAGGATCTAGAGTTATCCAAAAACGAATATGGTAGTAATAAAGTAAAATATTAATAATTTCACAGTAAAGTTTCATGGTAATATATTTGTATATGTTTAACTTTGATAATTGCAGTTTTGGAAGTGTGTGTGGTGAAGGTGGAGATTATGGCATGTAGGAGGAGCTTGCCGTATCACCCCCTCATCATTAGTGGGATTAACCGTCAGCTCTCAGCTTCCATTTATTTGCAGTAATTATTTTAAAATATTCCATTCACTTTTCCAGCGAAAGGATTTGAGTCTCTTGGAAAGTAACCTGCTTCCTATGTCTATAGACAGGAAGCATTCATCCTGAAACTGGAGCCTAAGTTACGAATATTCCAACGGCTCTTTCCTTACAGTAATTTAGTTAGAAGGCGATTCTCTCATTAAATTGTGACATTGATATGAATAATTATGGACATAAATGATGTCAATTGTTCAGTTCTTACGCTTTGAGAAAACGTGACTTGAACAAGGTAGAAGGTACATGCAGCATGCATTTATATTAGGTATTGATATTTTCCTAGATTCTGAAGCCTTGTTTTTTTTTGCCTCATGCGTTTATACAGTATTGTGGTAAAGCTCTGTATTTTAAAGTGAGGCTACTAGGCTTCTGGCTTTCATTCATCACTAGTCCGCAGAGAGATCTTGGAAAACTTGAAAACACATATATCCTTCTACATCTTTCTATGCAACAATAAGGATACAACATTTGAGATTATGTAGAGGTAAACAGAAGTTTTAAATGGGATATTTCACAGGAAAAAATTTGTTTGTCACCAGAGCACTTCAATGTCAGCAAATAGTGGCATTATGCTAACATGAACTGCTATCATTTCACTTAATATCAAAAGAGGTGAGGCTACTAAAGTAAGTCCTCTAAAGCAATTCTAGTGTAAAATATTAGGAAATAAATATTAAAAATTGTTCTGACAGACTTTAAAGGTGTTAACTAAGGCATAGTTGGTACTGTATATGTGATGTCAATGTTTGTAACATGTGGTACATTTACAAAATAGAGTACTACTCAGCTATTAAAAACAACAAATTTATGAAATTCTTAGGTAAATAGATGGATCTGGAGGATATCATCCTGAGTGGGGTAACCCAATCACAAAAAAATTCACATGATATGCATTCACTGATAAGTGGATATTAGCCCAGAAACTTAGAATATCCAAGATACAATTTGCAAAACACATGAAACTCAAGAAGAAGGAAATCCAAAGTCTAGATACTTTGTCCCTCATTAGAATTGGGAACAAAATACTCATGGAAGGAGTTACAGAAACAAAGTTCGGAGCTGAGATGGAAGGAAGGACCATCCAGAGACTCCCTTACCTGGGGATCCATACCATAATCAGCCACCAAACGCAGACACTATTGCATATGCCAGCAAGATTTTGCTGAAAGGACCCTGATATAGCTATCTCTTGTGAGGCTATGCCAGTACCTGGCAAATACAGAAATGGATGCTCACAGTCATCTATTGGATGGAACACAGGGTCCCCAGTGGAGGAGCTAGAAAGAGAAAGTACCCAAGGAGCTGAAGGGGTCTGTAACCCTATAGGAGGAACAGCAATACAAACTAACCAGTATCCCCTGAGTTCGTGTCTCTAGATGCATATATAGCAGAAGATGTCCTAGTTGGCCATCATTGGGAGGAGAGTCCCTTGGTCTTGCAAAGATTATATGCCCCAGTATAGGGGAATGCCAGGGCCAGGAAGCCAGAATGGGTGGTTTGGGAAGCAGGGGGTGGGGGTGGGGCAGGAGCATATAGGGGACTTTTGGGATAGCATTTGAAATGTAAATGAAGAAAATATCTAATAAAAATTGTTTTAAAAAATACCTAAGGTTATTTTAGCATATCATAACAGTTTCCTTACATTGTGAGTGGAGTTTTAGATTTAGAGTTATGAAGAAGCCTTTAATGTTTTATCTTATTAAAAACAGAAAGCAATCAAAATTGATCAAACACACATGTTTAAATTGACGGTGACCTCCTTGGGTTCTTTGTATGGAGTTTTGCAGTGCATGTGGGAATTTTCCACAGAGGTAATAGACACTTGGGCAAAAGGGAGTGGCATTCAGGTTGCCTCATCAACGTGTCAGGCTTTCTAGGATGTGAGAAGTACAGTAAATCTTCTGCAGTGGCACAAAAGCTCTGAAATGAATAAATGCAGAGTTCCCACAGCCACACTGCTCCTGCTGATGGCCCAGTATGAAAATATTTTTGTTGTGCTATCAATGCTGGCCATAACTGTGTAGCATATTTGTTTCTTTGAAACATTGTCATGCATGAACTTCCTTCCGAATACACAAAGAACCCTTCCAATTTTGCACTTGTTTGTTAGGAATCATGAAAGATGTATGCTAAAATCTGTGTTTTTCTTAAATTCTGGTTTCAATTCATTGTGCATATTCCTTTAATCTGAGAATATAATCCCAGCTTTACATGAAGAATTTGAAGCACATAGAAAAAAAAACCTATATTTGAAAATGAAAATTGTAAACAACCTTATCATTATTGAATACATGGACTGGTTGCAATTGTAGCTCCTATACAAAGTCTGTACTCAACTTGCTATACAAATGTTTGGAGGATATATTATTGATTTATTTTAAGTACGTACAAACAAACAGAACTGATGATTCATAGGGAACCTATCTCCCTAATTAGTTTTATAGACACAGGTCTCCAAAGCATTTGGTCCAATACACTTAAGGTCAAGGATGTATTAATATTTCGGTGATTCGCTAACCTTGCTGAAAATTGCAATTGTACTTACCTTTAAATTAAAAGCAAAATCTAATTAAAAATAAATGCAGCCAAAACCCCATTTTAGTAAGTGTTATCTGTAGTCAGTTTCTCACTGTTTAAAACAAAGTCACATTATGTTAATGCAATCCCAAATAAAAACATCATGCAGTTGATTTAATGAATCAAATCAAACACTTGCCCAGACAAAATCTACACATCTTAGCAAACTTCTATATACTTAGAATGGCTATTCCAAGGCCATGGAGTGATGTTTGTGGATATATCACTTTTCAAAATTTAATTATCCATTTGTTGTTGGGTAACAAAAATATCTTTAAAATGTTGAACTTCTATCCAACAAACTTGGTAAATTCACTTTACTAATAATTTTTGGGTAGATATGTTCATTTTCTGAAGAGTCTGTAACATTTAGTGTGAATTGTGACTTTTATGCTATTTTCTGAATATATGGGGAATTTGTCATCTGTCTTCCATTGATTTTAAGCTCAAATGTAAGGTGTTTATAGCATATTTTGTATGATTTCAGACATTTGGGATGTGTTTATAGGTCTGTAGATACAAGCATTTGGTAAACTCTTGTCATATTTTGTACCCTTAAAAATTATGAGTCCTGTGCTTGCTAAATAAAATACTTTTATGAATCTACTAGAATATTTTTGCTAAGTTTGCTTAAATATTCTATTTCTTCATACTCCATTTCCCATCTTTGTAATCCATTACAGAGAGATTTGCACACGCATTTCCATATTTTCTCTAACAAAATAAAACAAATTTAGTGTCTTAAACAGAATCTGTTTTCTTTTATACAGTTACGTTAGCTAGGATGCAGCTTACAAAAAGCTGAAAACCAGGCAATGTGCAATCTAAGGTTTTTCTCCAAAGATTCTGGGAAAGAATATACTCCCAAACTCAATTAGCATGGCCTCCATCACTTGATTGATTTTGCCCCTTAGGACTGAGGAGTGGGATTCTCTGGTGCTCTCCCCTCAGGCTTCTTCTCCACAATCCCAGTGTGTCTCCACTAGAGCGTCTCTCAGGCCAACCTCTACAGCAAGCAAGGGTGACTGACTCTGGGCTTTTATTCCACTGTAATCTCTCCCCTCATTTCTCTTGTGTCTTCTTTCTCTACCTTTTGCTGACTCCAGTCACAGAACTTATGGATAGTCTCTATATAGTATGAGGACTTACAGTCTGTATTCCAATTCCCCAACAATGCTCAACTGTGAATGGGAAGTCCAAGGATCTAGTAATTGCCCAGTCTTGCAAGGCTAGTAGATTCCAACAGATATGCTGGCAAGTAAAGACAAGCAGGCAAAGAAGAGAGAATCTTCCTTCTTTCAATGTCCAATGTCTCTAGCAGAAAGGTGTGGCCCAGATTAAAGGTGTGTACTACCAAGCCTAGATCTGGGACTTGTTTTGTTCCAGGCTGACCTTGAACTCAGAGATCTCCTTGCCTTGGTCTCCTGATATTCATAGCCACTATGCCTCAAAATCTCCATGCCAAGATCTAGGTTAGAAACTTGTATCTCCCAGTCTCAAGATCTGGATCACAGGTGAGCCTTCCAATTCTGGATTGTTGTTCATTCCAGATATAATCAAGTTGACAACCAGGAATAGCCATTACACAGTCTATGGAATAATTAGATCCACCATCTCTTTAACAACTTGCTAGTTCTTTGTAATAGGAAAATTTGCGGTCTCCACTCTACCATTTTTTTAATAATAGATTATTATGAACTTCTGTTACTCTACAGTGCTGACCAGTAGGGTACATCTCTCCTGTGTACTGGTTACGTCAGATCCTTTCCTCCTCCATCCGTCCTTCTAGATCTAATAATGAGTATTCCATTTTCCATTTTCATGGATACCAAGTTTTCATCTCCCATTTATGAGGAAGGGTTTGATAGATGTCTCTTTCTATGCCTGGCTTATTTCACTCAATTACCTCCTGAACTATTTCCTTATAAATTACATGGTTTTATATTTATGACTGAATAGTACTGGTTGTGTATGGAAACCATTTATTGTTTTCCCACTAAAGCGTGGACAATACATGCCTTGATTTCATAGTATAGTGGGTTTGTCAGAGTAAACACTGGAGGCTAGGTTTCTCTGTGATCCACTGACTGCATTTCTGTGTATTACAAACTTAGTTTTGAATAGATGAATCCTATCATCATTCTTTTTTTTTTACTTGTTTTGTTTTCTTTTTATTACAGAGTTCCCTGATGATTTTGCTAATTTTCATTCCCACCAATAGTGTACACATCTCCCCCCATCACCTCTTGATCACCACACAATTGCTCATCTTTCTGAAAACAGCCATTATAATTAACATAAAATGTCTCATTGTGAGTTTTACATGTTTCTGAAGATTAGTGATATTAAACAACATTTTTTCTTATTCTTACTGGTCATTTTTATACTTTTCTAAGAAAACATTTGTTAATATTTTCCCCACCTTTCTGCACTCTATTGTTGCCAGTCATTATGATTTAACTGATTTAGCATTACATTCCTGAGCCCCTCTTAAATTCTGTAACTTGATATCTTGTTAAGTGTTTCCCCCCTCTTGATTTTTAAAATTACTTTCCACACTACATTCTGACCAGTTTCTCTCACCTCAACTTATCCCTACCCTTCTACCCATTGAACTCCACACTCTTTCTTTCTTCCCCTGTTCAGAAAGCAAACAAAATTAAAAACAAAAAGGAAGCAGAAAGAAACCACAAGAATCATACAAACACAAAACCAAAATCCATAAAAACACAAGTTTGGAAACCATAATGTATAAACAAATGACAAGTAACAACAACAACAACAAAAGCCCAAACAAGGCAATGTGAGACAAAAAAAACATCTACAAAAATTCTAGTATGTACATTTTGTGTTGGCCATCTCTTGGGCATGGTGCCTACTCTTAGATGTGATTAATTACCTAATGAGACTCCACTGGCGAATATGAATTCTTTTCCTTGGCAAGTTGGTCTCCATTGTAGAAAGCTTCTTAGCTAGGTGTGGGGGATTTTGTTCCATCTTAGTCCTGGATCCCCACTGTGTCAGACAGTTTTCAAATGTTTTCTCTATCCTCTCTGCTGCCCATCCTTCACTGTGTGGATGCCCTTTCTTTAACGTAATCCAATGTGTCTACACTCGCTCTTCTCAGCACATCACAGCTTTTGCTGATGTGTGGAGGGATCTGTTTTCTGATTCCTTCTAGTCTTTCTGTTCTCTAGGGTGAGTGCATCCAAGTCTTTGCCGGCATCATGCACACAAGTTATTTCTATGGTTAATTGTTGCTCACTAAGTAGAGGTTGGGGATCCTTTGGGGTGTGTCTATATAAATATGTAGGGATTTCTGCTCTCCTCTGTGAAATGGTTTGATTCAAAATCCTGTTTCATAACTCACCCCAGGAAAGTGAGGGAGAGAAAGAGCCCTTCTTCAAATGTCTGTGTTTTCCATTTTCCAACATTCTATTTTCAATTACCAGTTTTATTTCATTGGGTGAAAGTACATTGTAAGATTTTATCTTTTAATATATTGAGAGTTTGTGACACAATGGCCAGTTTGGAGAGCACATCTTTTAAGGAGACATGTTGGTTATAGTAGGCACCAGGATAACAAGGATGTTCCCTCCAATTGAGTTGAATATGATAAATAATACCTGCAAGGTTCCTTATGCCAGGTCAGGGTTCAGGGTTCAGGGTTCAGGGTTCAGGGTTCAGGGTTCAGGGTCTGCGTCTTTGGGGAGACTTTCTTTCCAGTTACCTCAGAGTTTTAATTTCTATCTATGATGACAGATTTTTATATTTCTGATTTTATTCTGCCAACTTACTTTATCATGAAGTTGTATTTATATGTATACACACAAATTTGGTTTTTATTTATATGTATAAATTTATATCACTCAAATATTTACCATTATAAATATTTTGAATACTCATTTATAACTCCTTTTAAGACCATTTTGTCTTACATTTGGACATGTATAATAGACTTCTGTCTATTATATGGTACTATTATATGTCACTATTAAAAACATTGTGTGTTTTTGTGTGTTTCCATGTATGTGAGCATTTAGCTGCATGTGTATCTGTGTACCATGTGTTTCCTGTGCCTACAGAGGCCAGAAGAGGGTATCATATCTTTAAGAACTGTAGTTATATCTGGAAGTGTTATGTAGCTGCTGAGACTCTAACTGGGGTCTTCCGGAAGAGCAGCCAGTGCTCTTATACAATGAGCCATCTCTCCAGTGTGTGATGGCTATTTATATGGCATGTCTTCTTCCATCCTTTTAAATTCAAGTTTTCATAATCCATATTTTCTATTCTATTTCCTTTCAACTACCTTGATTTGGCTTAATATTTAAACATAGGCTGAAATTATGTCTCTCAATTTGTTCATTTTGTCTTTTTATTTCAATGAAATTATTGATACATATTGATATAAATTCACATACTTGTAAAGTGTGTACATTTTGACATGCTATTTTGGTTTTTTTTCCTTTTTCTTGCCTAAGAAATGATTATTTGTTTAAATAATATGAATAATCAATTATATAAAAATATACATGATTTGTTATTTCATTTACACAGTAAGCAACAAAGGCTCCAGTTTTTGTCAGTACTTTTCTGTGTTTGCTAGGTTTATAACTATAGTATTTCTCTATGTATTTCATATATATTCCCTAGGATGGATATATATATATATATATATATATATATATATATATATATATATATATATATGTGTGTGTGTGTGTGTGTGTGTGTGTGTGTGTGTGTGTATGTGTTTATATACATATTCATGAAAATAAATGTTTTATTCAGTTGATAGATTTATTCACATATAAATATTCATTTTACTTATTTTTATTTACTAGCATATCTCATTAGGAACAGGGGATTCTCGTATTTGTATAGCTGGGCAGAAAGGTAATTCATCACCATCCCTAAAGACTCACACAGTGCACAAGATGATAGCAAGGATGCTAAGACAACAGCATAGAAACATCCTGAAGTAGACAATAAACTACTTAGATGGTGGAATATAACCCCCTGGAGTTTTTAAGTGTTATCTTTCAAATGCACAGGAAAAGAATAATTAGAGACTTATGAGTGAGAAGAGAATTTTATTTTCATTTCTACAAATCAAGTGTTCTGTAGGCCACACACATTAGCTATTCGTGCTGGTTTTGATCACAATGCTAGCATGAAAATACTTAGTGAGCAGTGGCTACTGGAATGCAGAGTAAAACAATCCTTATTTTAAGTGCACATTCTTTACAATGTTCCTATCACTGAATTTGTTCTCAGTTTCCCTGTAGGATAAGTTGTTGTTTCAGATGTCAGGATGTTAGACAGAAAGGTCTGCTTTTGGTTTGAGCATGGAACTTATATTTTCTAAACTCCTGTCTTATAATAGAAATAGTTGTAAGTTCAGTTTCTCCTGTTTGCAGCTGTAAGAGAGACTTTCTGCTTGAGTGTGAATTGTATATTGTTATTATTTACTAGTCACAGGTTTTATTCCCCAGCTACAATAGTTTGCATAAAAGTGTGAGAACTATACTTTTGGGGATGCTCTAATTTATTCCACATAATTAGGAACATTAAACATTACATAGTTACATTGATCTACCATCCTTATGTTTCTGGCTTCCAAAGACTTAAGTATGAGTTTTTCATTTTGTTATCTCACAACGCTTGAGTTGATTTTAGAATATTTTTGGTGACTACTGTCCTTATTTGTTTGTTTGTTTTGATACACACACATATACACACACATACACATTGTTGCCCCTTTTCTTTACCCTCCCTCCAACCTTTCTGATTAACCCTTTCATTCCCCACTATCTCTCAAATCTATGGCATCTGGTCTCTTTTTCTTTACTTATTGTATCCTAAATATATAAATATAATCTGCTCAGTCCATAGAATGTAAGTTGTATGTATATGATTTAAGAGCTGACCATGTGGTGTTGGATAACCAGTCAGGGTCTCATCCATGGAGCAGAATGCTCTCTCACCTTTGTAACATTCCTTAGTTGCCTGTAGTTCTTTCTTGTGGGCTGGGGCCCAATGAACTCTCCCTTTCTGTGTTAGCACATCAATTGATATTATCTCTCCTCAGGTAGAGTTGAGATATCCTTGCTATTGAGATTCCATGGGTACAGATTCCCTAACATTTCTAAGATATGCAGTCTCACAGCAGACACCCTGTTCCTCTGGCTTTTATAAACTTGCAGCATAAATCTTAGTGCTGGGTGAAATTTATCTTTTTAAAAATAAATTACCAAAATATTGCATGCACTTTTATGTATTTACTTATTTGCTGTTTGTTATTTCAAAAGGATTTTGGGGGATGGGATGTATGTAAATACATTGTGGGAGGTAGAAGGTATATAAAATATTAAGGCATGGAAATATATATTTGAAGACATTATTGTTGATAAAGACTTATCTTCCAAACTAGCTTAAGAATGAACTGTGATTTTACTCTACAAATTATTTTTCAAACCAGCCAATATAATTAATGAAATATTTGTCCAAAACTAGTTGAGCTGACAATTACCCAGGGAGATAAAAATCCTTAAACTATCTTGTGTTTTACTTTTCAAGAAAGATTATAACCTCTGTCATAGTCATCACTTAGAGTTTAAATAAAAGTAATAGCAATGTTTTGGTGAATTTTTGACATATTGCTAGAAAAACATTCTTCCAAAGAATATTAGCTCCTAGAATTCAACCTATGTATAAGTATGCTGATTATGATCATGATAATGTTTAATGATACCATAAGTATAAGCCGTGATGTTTATTTCTAATTCAGATACACAATAGCATGCTTATACCAGTCTACCAGTGAAGGAGGAATGGAAGTAGGGGTTTGGGGTTAGGTGTAAACTCTGTTTCTCAGCCATTTTCTGCCACTTTAGATACTGCTCAAGTTTCCCTCTTCTCTCCCTGAGGGAACAAAGAACTAACCAGGGCCTGAGGATGAAAAGTTTTCTTTACAAATCTGTAATTGTGACTTTATACCTGTCTTGCATTTTATTGCAGTGTCAAACAATATTATACCAACAATTTTTTCAATCCTGAATGACATTTTTACATGTAGATTTTAAGTGTTTCCACCTCGTACTAAAAATAAGAAAATAGCAAAAAAATATCTTGGATCTTCTAAATTTGCACAGAGATAAAAAAAATTTCTTTTAATTTTAAAGGTACTATTGTAGATGGCATGTTGTGTCCATATGTACACACATGTAAACACACACACACACACACACACACACACACACACATACATATATATATATATATATATATATATATATACACACATACACACATACATGTATGTTTGCATGTATAATATATGCACATAAATTCACACACATGTACATACATATATAGATACAAACAGTCACATATGTTTACATATGCAATTTTGAGTCATTGAAACAAGAACTATCATCACGGAACTACCCAAATAAATGAAAGATGATAGTAGCAGAATCTTTTTTTCTTGATATTATTGGCAGGTATAGTCAAATCTCTCCTTTTTAAAAACACAAATATTAATCAGAGTTAGCATGTTGAAAATCAAAACAAATGGATGTGATCATAAAGTATATACTCTCTAAAACCAAATACGGAGTCAGTGGGTCAATTTGTCTCAGCTGTCTGTCACATGCAAAGCACTGAGCATCTTTGTAGAGGACACTGGGATGTTCAACACAATAGGAGAGTAAGTCCTGAGCTAAACTTTAGACATCAGTCAAGAAGAGCTCATAGGACCGAAGACAAGCCCACTGGATGCCCGTGGGACACCAGGAAAATCAACTCGAACAAGGTGCGGCACCATTAGCGGAGACAGGGAATGAGCAGAGCATTGACAAATGGTGAGACTGGGCAGGCTTTGAAGATCCACTTTCCCTTGATGGTAATAGGGAATGATGTAGCTGTTGAGCAGCAGACTGACATGAGGGAAATGGTACCTGAGAACGATTATTCTTCAACAAGACAGCGAAAGGATAGGAGGAGAGAGAGAAAATAATCAGGAAATATGGAATGCTTTAAAAACCAAATTAAGATCATTTTATGTTTCAGTAAGAAAGATGAACTATAGACAGAGCAGGAAGAAAACTGATGTGAACTAAAAGCCGATTTTTGCCTAAGCTAGATCTTTGCCTAAGATAATTTGCCTATCAGTTTCTATTAATCAAGTGCACAATCGAACAGGGTGAACTCTAATTCAAATGTTGTACTTCAGATATAAAAAGGAAACGCTTTAAATGGACTTCAAGCTAGAGGCCTGGGAACTAGTCAGCCTCTGTGATTACTGCAGAGTCCAATGGAAGGACTCAGAGACAGAAAGAGCCACTGACTGACATGCTGTGCTTTTAATCTTCCAATATTTGACAGCGGTATTATCTCAGACAACCCACCTTCTTTATTTAATTTTACCCAATGTTTACAAATAGAAGGTTTTCGCAAACAGATCATTTTGATTGATTTTAGAGATTGCTGAGCTGAAAGCCTGAATTTTGTGTTTATTTTCAAAACATACTGATGGCTTTCTATAAAGTATTTTTGTATTTTAAAGAGAAAAATAGGAGTGAATAATCTCATATATTGAGTGGATTTTTATAGCAACTTAATATTTTGTGTTTATATTATGCATTGAAAGTGATATTATTGTTACTTTGCAAATGTTTTCTGATTTAGTGTCTAACAACAAATTAATAGAGGAACCATTAGAAATCATCAGAGGGACATTGATTAAAGGGGAAAAAAGACAATTAAAATGAATTTTCAATAAAAGTAATAATATCACTTTTAAGATATTTTCAAAACTTCAACATTATTTTCATATAAGAATTGGTAATACAAGTAAAATAAAATAAAGAGGATATAGTATTGTTTCTGTTTGAAGTCTCTAGATACCATAGAATTGAATTTTAAAATTTAACGGGCTAGTACTTGGCTCATTGTTGTAATTTGACGCTAGAGATCAGGCAGAAGAATTATCATGAGTTTGGAGTTTGAAGCCATAGTTAGCTCTCTGGACTATGGAATCAGAATGTCTTGAAATACCTATATATGATATATATATATATATATATATATGTGTGTGTGTGCATAGGTATATATAGGTATATATATAATGTGTGTGTATGTATGTATATATATATAAACATTAGTCAGTAATTATAAATAATATCTCACAAAAATAATTTCTTCTAGGATCTAGTGAAATCATTTCATAAATCCGAAGACATTTTGCCCAATACTTTTCAATAAACATAAATGTCAGTAGCATGCCTTGAATTCTCTCAAAATATATTATAATAAAAACCAGTCCTTTGCATTTTACTATAGTGGCCTGAACGTCTGTAATTCTATTATGAGTTATAGAATGCATTTTAAAAAACTATTAGCTCTTATTTTATGTTCTTTTACCTCTAGGCACATTCGTCATTACTATAATGGAATCATACAGGTTTATAATACAAGCTGAACACACATATCAGCGCAGGATCACAGACCTCATTCACGGTGGCATAGTAGCTTTCATGCTTGAATGTGGGGGAGTTGTCATTCCGATCTCGCACCACGATGCGTACTTCATGATAGATAACTGTGCCAACCTTCTTGTTGACACACTGGACTTGCACCACAATGGAGTGTATGTTCATTGGTGGCTGCGGGAAGAAATGACATCGTTTTAGACACCAACACACTTAACTGTTTCACTATTAGTTTGACCACTTCTTCTCTATGATAAGCCAAAAAGCAAGATATGGCCTGGTTTAAAAGTAAGAGGAGATGATCCTGATGGTTTCATCGTTGAATTCCACATCTAAACCTATAAGGCTTCAAGTGATATTATAATCATAAGATTTTGCTTGTGCATAGACACAGAACCCATGCTAAGATTTGCTTGAACCAAAAAAAAAAAAAAAGTCTTTCTTTATAAAATCCTAAGAAACAATGATCTTAAATTTATTTTTTGAAAACAAAGTCACATTAAACTTCTGAGAGGTGAGAAACTTTATAATTCTGTGTTCACTTACTTTTGTGAAAATAGCATGTCCCTTAATAATAAAATTAACATGAGCAAAAGAAAAACTTGACTCATAAGCCAACCACATTCAAACTGCCCACATATATACATACACATTGCCCGTCTCTTTTATGTGCACCATTTTTATCACTATCAGGCTTACCTATTTTCTCTAAATATTGTTTTTTCAGAATAACTCACAGAGGGCTTTCTCATCATAAGTATCCTGCCTCCACTCTGCCCCATTTTTCCAAGTTCCACTATTCGTATTTTTTACTTATCATCCACAACTTCATATATTCTATGCTTCATATGTTTGTTTTGAAGAGACTGGAGGACCCTTCTAACAGGGTGCTTTTCAATATCTAGTCACATCCCTCTACATAACACCTGATGTGTATTTAGGTCACGTGAGTGAATGTCGTCAGAGAAACCACTCATTTCTCACTCTGCTTCCAGAAATACTGCCTGGATGACTAAGGGAAAGTTTAAAACACCTCCAATGCTTACCTGCCTAACTCTGACAGTGGGGACCCAACAATAGTAATGTGATAGTAATTCAGTCATCATACAGGACTACCTACTACTGGGAACTTTCAACAAACACTTAACACTTACAGGATGTGAACTATCTTCCATTCACAAAACAGTGAATTGCCATCACCTTCACCAGTTTTTAATGTAATTATGATGCATTCGGCATTGTCCTTTGTCATGTAGTAGAGGTCCATTTTTTATAAGTACAGCATTATTTTTTCCATGTTTTGGAGGTACATTTATAAAATAAACAGCTATTCATTACTCATCCATTCACCATGTGCCAAAGATCCCTGGACCATGTTTCCCTGCCCATCAACAGTGTTGGTTTCCCTGGTCTGCCTCCTCTCTACTACTGATTATGTGTTATGTGTCTGACAATGACCTAGGCAGATCATCACCAATGTACACTAATCAAAACCCTACATTTGCTTCATAATACAAGCACATATGTATCAAACAAGATTAATAAACCAAATCTATCCATAAATTATGAAATAAATGGGCTCTCTATAATATAAACTAATAATTTGGGATTATAAGACAAGCCACTCCACTTAATATTTACAATCAATACAGATGACAGGGCAAACAACCCTGGGCCTGAGGGAGAGGAAAATGAATCCCAGACTGCATGCCACACCTGGAGATGAGACATGTGCTGCAGTAAATATGTTTAAACCACAGCAAAGGGTTACACAATCAGAAGGCACTTCTGTGTGCAACAAAATCAAAGGTAACAGAATTGGTAAGTGGTGGCCTCCTCAAAATATAGGTGAAGGCTATGCAACAGAGATGAAGCAGGAGTGGGTGAGTGGGTGGAGGAGCACCCTCATAGAGGCAAAGGGGAGAAGGGGGATGTGATGTGTCTGGGGTTTGGATGGTTGTCCTGGAAGGGGAATATTATTTGAAAGGTAAACAAAATGATTTTTAAAAACCTGATGAAAACAAAAATAATATAGATGAAGATCTTTACATGAGCTGTGACATCATTCTGTGCTTTAATGTCTGACATCGATGAAGACAGTGAAGTTATGTTTATAGAAATTCCAAGTAACACCCCTCCATTCACACACAGACACAGACACACACACACACACACACATACACACACAAGTCACAGGAACATATAACAAATACCATGACTAAGGACAAAACCATCTTAATAATTAACAATAAATAATACTGCAGTTTTGAAATAATACACTTAAGCCCCACCCCTAATTTGTTTAGAAAAAAAATCACCTAAATACTACAAATGACTACAGACATTTATATGAGCACATACTGATGAAAGACAGGTAGAAGATACACTTACATGCCAACAATAAAATCGGAGGGTGGAACATTAATGGGTAAACCCTATAACCATCGCTAATACCAGAAGCAAAGGAACTTAAGATAGCAGATATTTTACAAGTGAATAGAAAATAGAGGTAGTGCACTTTGAGAATATTTGATAACTTTCAGAAGTTATAAAAGACAAACAAATTGCCAATGTAAACCATTTTGTAAGAGGGCCTCTTTAATAAAACATCTCCGAATGCTACAGAGTAGTCTGCTAGCAAAGCCACCTGCAAGTTTCAAGTTTCAGATAAAGGACTGTTTTAAAGGACTGAATTGCAGAAAATTCACAGAATTTAAAGTAAGTGATCCCCTGTGCCTTTACTACAAGTTTCAAAGTAATTGCCCTAATAGCCTAGTCAAAAAAAAAAAAAAAGACTGTGTTTTAATTGTAAAGTAAAACCAGAATAAGTATACCTACTGCTATTTCTGGCACAACTTTTGGAAAACAATCAGGTAAGTTATATTCATCTGAAGTTATTTTTCTTCTAAATATTTCAAGAGAGACTTATAAATTCCATCATCTTCATTTGCTACTTTACATGGGACTGTACGGTTGGCACAAAAAGGTCACAGACTTTCAAAGGGAGTTAAATGCAGTGTATGAGGGTCCCCTTCTTCCAGCTAAGTACCTGTAAATTAGATATGAACAGGTCACCTGGAACTGCTGTCATTCTCAGCTCTGGCTCCCTGTGTGTGCACTGCTTAGTGGCTGGGATGAACTTAGGTGGCAATAAATTCCAACCACTGTGGATTACAGTGAAGTAAAGAGGTCCCTGTGGCAAATATTGAAGGCACAGTGTAATTTCGTATTGAAATAAATCCTATTCTCCTGTACAGGGAAGTCATAAATACATCACACATAGTCTTACTGAGTCGATTAGTCAGACTTTAGGGACTCTGCAATGCTTATGGAAGTGCTGGGGAGGTTTATGACTCTGTAATGATGGAAGTGTGGGGGAGATTTTGGTTGAGCTTGCACAGCTACAGGCGAAAGTCAGTCATGGCAGTTCTTTGATAATCTTTCTTCCATTTTGAATTCTATTCATGTGTTCTATTTATGAAACAAGGAAACACCCTATACATAAAATGTGTGGGGTATATGTTTAAAATAATCACATTTATATATCCCTAGAATTTCAAAAATGAATATTTAATGTACTATGCCAAAGTCAAGACTGCATGTTCGTGCAATGATATGAATCACTGGTTTATGAAGTTTAGCTCTCAAAGGTAATATTGGAAGCATGAGGTGAAGAAGAAACCTTTCAAAGCACATGGGAACACTGTAGTAGAAGAGAAAGATGGAAAATGAGCCACCTAGGATATAACACGAGAAGGAAATGTATGTAAACAAGGCAGTGATGTGCACACTGCAGATTCTAACACTCCTCTATGATAGAAGGGAAATGTAATATTTTTAGAAGCTGATTACTTAAATATTAATAATTTGGAAGTTTCATTATTAAAATGGGACTAATTTTTGTAAACCTTTAAGATTTGATCTTATTTTTTCATAGCGTATATAAAAGTGTGTCAAATTTGTACAGGCATGAATGGTTTTGCCATGTCTCCTTCCCTCTGTCTTGGGATTTGCTTACTATCTCCATATAATGAAAAATTATTGTTGTTTTATGCAAAAAAATTAGAAAAGGTGAAAGTATGTTCTAGGAATATCTATTTCACATTCTCAAGGCTTGGACTCACGCCCAAGCATATGGTAGACAAACTGTCTACCACTGGGCTCTGTAGTTCTAGCCCTTAGGTTGATATGCAAATGAAAACATAGAGGTAATGACTGTCCAGAGTTGTCTACTCCTTCAAAAATTAATCTTTATAAATAATGATGTAATTATAGGAGCTACATAAAAAACAAAATGCCAATTTGAAAACAGAATTAGGTATAAACTTAGATGAATTTAGATATATTTTATAGTTTTTAATACTATTTGTTATATGTTAAGTTCCAGATAGGTAAAGTTAACATGACCTAACCCTTAGATACTAAGAAAAGTTCTGTTAAATTTATATTAAATAATCACAATGAACATAAAACAGACTAGTTAAGACTATGGAGTGTAGAATGTATAATTACACACCAGTATCAACATTAGGAAGCAAATTTATGCATAAGCAGCATTTATTGATATGGTCCTTGCTGTGTTGTGGGAATTCACCCCTAGCAGCACAAATATGGTACTATGATAAAAAAGAAAAAATGAATTCTGGGTGGAGATGGGGTGGGAGAGAACCTAGAATTTAGGAGTAGGAGGTAGCAGCTCAGTGTGTGTGTGTGTGTGTGTGTGTGTGTGTGTGTGTGTGTGTGTGATCAAGATACAGAGCACAAAACCATAAAAATTCCAAAGAATTTAAAAGATTTCCTTAATTCTCTTGTGATTGCAATCACAAGTGGGGAGGGAGGGAGGGACTTGGGAGGGAAAGTGGATGGGGTGTGGGGGGGCAGTGTGGGGTAGAGGGGAACCTGATCTGGTATTGGATGAGGGGAAAGGACTGAAACCCTGAGAGCCAGCAGAAAAAAACACAAACAGGCAACCTCAGGAAATAGGAGGTGGGGGGGGGGACTCCCCAGAATGCATCAGAGACCTGGGAGGTGGAAGACTCCCAGGACTCATAGGGAGGGACCTGAGATGAAATGACAGCAGGGAGAGGGAACTTATAGAACCCACCTCCAGCAGAAAGACAGGACATCAAGTGAGGGATGGGGTTGTCATCCCACAGTCACACTTCTGACCCATAATTGTTTCTTTCTGAAAGAATTATAGGGATGGAAATGGAGAGGAGCCTGAGGAAAAGAAGGTCCAGTGACAGGCCCAAAGTGGGATCCAGCTCAAGGGGATGTTCTCAGGCCTGACACTATCACTGAGGCTATGGAACGCTCATAAAAAGGGATCTATCATGACTGCCCTACAAGCAACCCTAAGAGTCAGATGCAGTTATTTGCACCTAACCAATGGACAGCAGCTGACCTCTGTTGTTGAATTAGGGAAGGCTAAAGAAGTTGAGGAGAAGGGCAATTCTGTAGGAGGACCAGCAGTCTCAATTAATCTGGACCCCTGAGATCTCTCAAACACTAGACTACCAAACAGACAGCATCTACCAGCTGATCTGAGGCCCTCAACACACATACAGTAGAGGATTTCTAGGTCTGTGTTCATTCAGAGAAGATGCCCCTGACCCTCAAGAGACTGGAGACTCCAAGGAGTTTAGAGGTAAGGTGGTGTGGAGGGTGGGGGCATCCACTTGGAGATGGGGTGGGGTAGGGAGGAAGTGTGGGATGTAGAGCAGTCAGGGGGTGGATGAGGAGGGGCAGGGAATGGAATATGGAGTGTAAAAAATGAATTACAAATAAAATTAAATTAAAAAAAGAAATACCACCCCCCCAAAAAAAAGAATTTAAAAGACTTCCAATCAATTTTAGAGTCTATTTAAGATGAAGGTTGGGTGAACATTGAGATTGTCATGGGTTCCAAATGAGAGAAGGGAAGAGTGACAGAAAGGGATGCTGATGGACGCATGTGTAGATGTGGATGGGAGACGAGGCCACTCATCAGACCTGGCCAATGAAGAGTGCCTGGGTAGAATGGATAAAACCCTTTGAGCAGTAATAAAGTTCAAAATTGAAGGTGTTAGGTTTTCTTAGGTCATTGCTTTCCCTGGCCAAGGGCTTCTAATCTTTGCAATGAGTTTAGATCCATATTATACTATTGAAACAGATCCAGCCTGTTCTATTTAATTTATTGATTCCATAATAACAGGTACTCATTCCACACCTCACAGTGATTAAGTGATACTTGTCCCATGAGATCATAATTTGGCCTTTCAAAGATCCTTGAGTTTCTTAATATATACAATTGATTTTTATGACTTTGTTTAGGAGTCAATTCAGATAACTATACTGAACATAAACAAATAGGGGGAAAAACTGATAGCCAAAGCAATATTTAAAAATTGCCAAAGTGTTCATATTAACTCTTTTACAAATATTTTCTAATCAAATTCAAATATATGGAGCCTGGTAATTTGTATATTTTCTTATGAGTTTTTATTAAAATAATTAGCCTACTTAAAATTTTTAATTTTGAAATGTTGTTATTTACATTAAATTTGCTTTTTCCCCCCTATACAACCATGGTTATACAAACAATAGTTTATTTATAGCCTCAAAAAGCAAAGGGCAGAAAACTTGGCTTGGATTTCTTTCTCTAGAAAAAAAAATGTCATTATTACCTGCTTGAAATGCAACTCTAATTGGAGAAGTCCATTAAAATGTCCTCACTACACTTCTTTGTTAGAGTTCATTCAGACAAATAATTATTTAGTTTGTATTTATTTTAACGATTTGAAAAAATAAAAGCAGTTAATTTATGAACTGGATATTCATTTTAAAAGATAGAAACTTGAACTTTCTCTCAAGTTTATGAAAATGAATCAAATGAATAGAAATGAATCAAATGCTTGAAGACATGCATCTGAGACAAACTATGAAGAAGCCTCTCGATAGCTGAGGACATAACCAACAAAGTGTTATAAGTTGTCTTACATTAATAAAATGGGAGAGATTGGTAAGTATTCAAAGGCCAGAATATATAAAGAATTTAGAAGGTTCAGATTCAGTATGAAAACAAGTTCAAAGAACTTATCCAGAAATGTGCAAAAACTACGACTAGATACATCTCAGAAGGAAAAGTTTAAATGTCCCCCCAAAAAAAGTTATGAAGAAGGGTTGAATTTTACTATTTTAGTTGTCAAGGAAATGCAAGTCAAAGCCACACTAAAACATCCATTGTCTCACCTCAGCTAGACTGTCTAGTTTTATAAAAGAATACAAAAGTTAGCAAGGAGTGTTGAGACTTGAAGAGGGACTACTTGTACACTTTTGTTTGGAATGCAAATTTACCCAAGCATTGTGGCAAGTGTATGGAGCACCCAAGAGACTAGATCTACCACAAAATACAGCTATCCCACTACTGAGTATATATCAAAGGAAAATGGCATCAATATAGCAAAGGGAATTCTACATGTCAATGCTTGCCTCTAAAATACACCCTGTACTTCGATGTGGAATCAACCTGAGTGCCAGGCACACAACAATGGATAGAGAAAATGTGGTACATAGGCACAGTAGAAAATTCCTTAAATATAAAAGGAACTGTTATTTTATCACATAGTGAAATCGAAGGACTTTAAAGACTTTATGGTAAATGAAATAAAGTTAGGTACAGGAAGAGAAGTACTGGTATTCACTCAGATATGTATTCATATATTCTAGATACAGAAAGTTGGAATTTAGGATAGTGATTAGCAACTGATAGGAAGGGTAAAGGGGAAGCAGACAATAGGAGGTTTGAGTAAAGGTATACAAGTATAAACAGACAGAAGAAGCATAACACACTTTCTTCCTAAGAGTTAGTGTGTGAGAGAGAGAGAGAGTGTGTGTGTGTGTGCACATGTGTATGTGTGTGATATTACACAACAAGCTATTGCCCATTTTCTAGATAACAGAAGAGTATGGCTCAAAGGCTCCACACATCCTAATGATAGGAGATGGAAAATCAACCATAGCTTATTATATGGATTTGATGTTATAAATCCTATGTGTGTGTTGAAATATCATGTTAGAATTCACAAATGTATATGCTTAAAGTCTTCACAAATACACAAGGAAAACTTTTACTATAGAGCCGGGAGGCATGAATATCAAAAAGCTAAACCACCACCATGAAAGACAGAAATGGAGCATCTAAATATATAAATGCTCAAGAGTCTGATCTGTGGGGACGAGGGTAGTGGATTGACAAAGAAAGACAGGCAGGACCACAGGGGCAAAGATGAAGAAATACAGAGGCAGATACACAAGACCTCTGAGGCTACGACCAAGTAGGCTTCTTCTGCAAATATTATTAACATTTCACCTAAATCATCTCCTTATATTTATCTGAAGTCATTTTAAAGCTTATTGGCCAAAACATTCAATTTTTTTTTTTTAGTCTTAGGAAAGTATCAGGCTATGTCTCAGATACAAGAGAATCATGTATACTAAAACGTTTTTGTAGCATTTTGTTTTGTTTCATTTTTTTTTAATATACTGAATGAATGCAGAGTCAATGATCATAGCATGGAGCTTGGCAGCTGTTTGTAGGCTCAAACACAATTATCAGCTCTGTGTGGATCTACAAAAACATTCACATTGTTTATTATGGCTCACTCTATTCATAAAAGGAATGAGCCAAATTATTTGGCTTCAACCCCCAGAATTATATTTCTGGCAAATAATCCATGTTTAACAAGAAAGTAGAGTTTGGTTTTTGTTCACAATAATAAGCTCCTTAATAATAATGTGTGTTTTGTCAATATTTACTTTTTGAATAGAGATACATACTAAGTTAAGTAGAATTTAATATATTATAAAATGTATACATCTATCTGCATGTTTATATACATATGCTGGGAAGCATCATAATAAATAAAATCTGGATGTGATAAGCAAGCACTCAAACCTTGCTCCACATTTATTAGTAGAAATTGTTCACAAGAAGTATTGTTAAGAAGAGCTACTTGGAGCAATAGAGACACTGACTTACCCATAATATTTTCAGTCCCAAATGTATCCTGTCTACAAGAAATGCAGGTACTGGGAATGAAGCAGAGACTGAGGGAATAGTCAACAGATAACTGGTCCAACTTGAGACCCATACCATGGACAAGTAACAATCTCTGACAATATTAATGATACTCTGTCATGCTTGCAGACCTGAGAGGGTCCACCCAGCAACTAACTCAGACAGATCAAGGAGTCAGAAAGCCACACAGTAGATGGAGCTTAAAAAACTATTATAGAAAAATAGGAGGAAGGTTTTTGAACCCCAAAGGGGATAGGAATTCAACAGGAAGACCATTAGGGAAGTCAAGAGTCTGAACCACCAACCAAAGAACATACATGTACTGGACCTAAGTCTCCCACACATATGTAGCAGGTGTTCAGCTTGGTCTTCCTGTGGTTCCCGAACAACTGGAATGGATACTATCCTAAAAGCTGTTCCCTTTATGTGGGATATGTTTTTCTAGCAGGGCTGCCTTATGTGGCCTCCATGAGAGAGAAAGCACCTAGCTTCGCAGAGAGTTGAAGTACCAGGGTGGGAGGGATACCCAGGCAGGGTCCCACCCACTCAGAAGAGAAGGGGAGGAGTATGGGGGAAACATTGTCATAGGGGGTAACCTGGAGGTGAGCAGTGAGTAGGATGTATAGTGAATAAGTAAAAAATAAAATTAAAAATAAAGAATAGCCCACTTGGTAGTCTAACCCATGACCTTCACCCCATACTGCAACATCAGACCTATGTAGGAGCCATAGCTATTTGCTTTCTTGCCTGTTCTGACAACTGAACCTCAGTCCTTGCCACCTATCCACCCTCCCATCCCAGAATGTAGCTACACCTGTACATGGGTGAGTCCTTGTTAAACCTCAATTATCTCATCCTACTTATATATGATATAATATCTTCCATGAGACCCCAAAAACTCTACCACACAATCTGGACAGAAAATCAAGAATTATAGTGAAGTAGCAAGACAAACACCAACCTACAGAAATCAGTAGCCTTTCTATACATCAATAACAATCTGAGAAACAATGACCCTAGTGACACCTCCACTTCCCATAGCTTCAAAATATACCTATTTATAAACCTAACCAACAAGGTGAAGTGCCTACACAATAAAAAGCTTAAGCCTTTGAAACCAGAGATTGAGGAAGATACACGAAGATGTACAAAGACGGTGGATGCTCATGGATTGATAGAATGTTGTAAAAATGATCTTCCTACTGAAAAAATGTAAAGATTCAATGCAATTCACATTAACACACACAACATTCTTCAATGAAATATATATGTACATATATATGTATATGTATATATACATATATGTATATGTATGTGTGTATGTGTATATATATGTGTGTATATATATATATATATATATATATATATATATATATATATATATTAGAATGCATATGGAAGAACAAGAGGCCCAGGAGAACCAAAGCCAAAGCAAACCTGGACAAAGAATAATGCTGGAGAGGTTTTCATACCAGATTACAAGCGATATTACAATGTTATAACAGTAAGTACTTAATGATGCTATCACAACACAGCAAAGTAAAACAAAGGAAGAAAAATGGATGACCAATACATGAGTTCCTTTCACAATGGCCATGTTATATTTGACAAAGTTGCCAGCAACACACACTGTAGGAAAGACAGCATCTTCAACAAATTATGCTGGACAAACTGGATGTCCACTTGAAGAAGGATAGAATTAGATGTATATTTATTGCCTACATAAAAATCCCCTCCAAACACACACACACACACACACACACACACACACCAACAACAACAAAAAAAGAAAAAAATCCCCTCCGAAGAGATCAAAGACTTCAATGTGAAACTTGAAATGCTAAAACTTCTGAAAGAAAACATATGTGGTACCCAAGAAAGCATAGGAATATAAAAGGACTTTCTGAATAGGACTTCTTTTTTTTTTTTTTTAGGAATAAGACCAAAATATGACAAATGAGAAAAATAAAAATTAAGCAAGTGAAGAGGAAGACCATAGGAGTCACCTATTCAAGATTAATATCTATAAAGAACTAGGAGGAGGAAGAGAAGAATAAGGGGACGAGAAGGAAGAGGAGGAGAAAGAAGAAGAAAGAAGGAGGAGGAGGAGAAGAGGAGGAGGAGGAGGAGGAGGAGGAGGAGGAGGAGGAGGAGGAGGAGGAGGAGGAGGAGGAGGAAGAAGAAGAAGAAGAAGAAGAAGAAGAAGAAGAAGAAGAAGAAGAAGAAGAAGAAGAAGAAGAAGGCGGCGACGACAACGACAAGGAGGAAGAGGTGAGAGAACAAATTGCCCAATTAAAAAAAAAATGTGCTATAGATCTCAAAAGGTAATTTTAAAAAGAAGTAAAAATTATTGAGGAATATCTGAATGATATTGATGACATCTCTAGCAATTAGAAAAGTGCATACAATTAATATTCCATGTTATAATACTCAAACTGTCTTTGAATAACAAAGGAACTGATAAAAAATTGCTTATGAGAGTACAGGGAAAGGAGAGTCCTTATTCACTGATGGTTGGATTACAAACAGAAGTCAGTATGAGGGTTTTTAATAACCTAAAGATAGATTTATGGTATGTCCCATTCTTAGCATATTTATAAAGGACTCAACATCCTAGTACAGACAAACTATTCTATTCAAATAACTAGAAAATAAAAATACAGATGCCTTTGACTGATGAATGGATAATGAAACTGTGGTACATATACACAATCAATATTTTTGATGTGAGTAGCCACATTCCTCAACTGGGGGTCGTGCCTATCCACTGGATACAGTATGCACAGATTCTATCTCCCCTTTGTTGTGTAATTTTGGCTAATAATCCAGAATTCCTCCTGTCAAAAGGAAATGCAGAGACAAAGAGTGGAGCAGAAACTGAAGGAAAGGCTATCCAGAGTCTGCCACACCTAGGGATCTATTCCATCTGCAGACACTAAACCCAGACACTATTGCTAATGCCAGGAAGCACTTGCTGACAGGAACCTATTATAGCTGTCCCCTGAGAGGCTCTGCCAGAGCCTGACAAATACAGATGCTGATGCATGCAGGCAATCATTGGATTGAGCATGGAGACACCAATGGAGAAGTTAGGGCAAGGACTGAAGAAGCTGAAGGGGTTTGCAACCCCATAGGAAGAACATTATTATCAACAAACCAGACCCCCAAAAGCTCTCAGGGACTAAACCACAAACCAGAGAGTATACATGGGGGAACCCATGGCTCCAGCTGGATATGTAGCAGAGGATGGCCTTGTCGGGCATCAATGGGAGGAGAGGCCATTGGTCCTTTGGATGCTTGAAGAAGACCAGTGTATGGAAATGCTAGGGCTCTGAGGTGTGGGTGGACAGGTGGGGGAGCACCCTTACAGAGGCAGGGGTGAGGGTGAGGGGATAGAGGGTTTTGTGGAAACTCGGCATTTGAAATGTAAATAAATAAAATAACTAATAATAAAACATATACACAATCAAATTTTATTAAACTGTAAAAATGTAAAAGTAAAAACATGAAATTTGAAGGTAAATGGATAAAACTGGAAAATAATAAACAGCAAAGTGTTAACTAGACCGGGGAAGACAAAGGCTGCATGTCATCTCTTACATGTGGATGGTAGACATGAATCCTTAGATGTGCATCTATGACACGAAGTTATCTCAGAAGCCAGGAAAGCAGAATGGGAGCTCTGGGGAGAGAGGAGAAGGTTCTTAGGGAGCGGGCGTATAGTAGGAAGCAAGGGCTATGAAGGCAGAAAGGAAGGCAAAGGGGAAGGAGTTTAACTGGGGATGAGGAATGAGAGAGAGAAAAATCACACTAAAGATGTTTGAAAATTCCATAGGGATGTGTGTCACTATACAGCTAGGAGTAGAGTAGAACTGAAGCCCTGAATTATTTCACTAAGTGCCCAGCAGTAGTGATTTGTGGATGACTCCAGATGATGGCTGTGTGGTAAGTCTGTAGATTAAAAGACTTTCACTATAAACTTCATGATATCTTTGTTTTAAGAGCTTAATAATTTTCCATTGTATAGATGCACCATATTTTCTTTATCCATTCTTCAGTAGTGGGACTAGGTTGTTTCTAGTTTCTGGCTATTACGAATAAAGCTGCTATGAATATAGTTGAGCAAGTGTCCCTGTGGTATAGTAGGGCATCTTTTGGGAATATGACCAGGAGTAGTATAGCTGGATCTTGAGGTAGAACTATTCCCAGTTTTCTGAGAAAATACCAAGTTAATTTCCAAAGTGGTTGTACTAGTTTGCGCTCCCACCAGCAATGGAGGAGTGTTCCCCTTCTCCATATCCTCACCAGCATGTGTTATCTGTTGAGCTTTTGATCTTAGCCATTCTGATAGTTATAAGATGGAATCTCAGAGTTGTTTTGATTTGCATTTCCTTGGTAACTAATGAATTTATAATCATTTCTTTAAGTGTTTCTCTGATGGTCAAGATTCCTCCGTTGAGAATTCTGTTTAGCTCTGTACCCCATTTTTTAAATTGCCCAACAGAGTCAACTAACCTGGACCCGTGGGAGCTCTCAAAGACTGAACTACCAACCAAAGAGCATACATGGACTGGACCTAGCACCCTCTCTCACACATATGTAGCTGATGTGCAGCCATAGTCTTCATGTGGGTCCTGAACAACTGGAGCAGTGAGCTATCTCTAAAGCTGTTTCCTGTCAGTGGACTCTGTTCTAACTTGGTTGTCTTGGCTGGCCGTTAGTGGGAGAACAAGCACCGAGCCCTGCAGAGACTTCATGTGCTTGGGTGGGAGGACACCTGGGGTAGGGAGCTTCACTCTCTTGAAGTGGGAGGAAAGGGACAGGGGAGGGACCTTTTGAAGGAGGACCGGAAGTGGGGACAGTGATCAGGATGTAAGGTAAATGACAGAGAGAGAGAGAGAGAGAGAGAGAGAGAGAGAGAGAGAGAGAGAGAGAGATGACGAGGTAATTCCCAAGAGCCTAAGAGCCAAATATCATAAAGCAAATAGTGAACTGAGTGAAAGACAATCAAAGCTATTACAGAGCCTGTGGGATCCACACAAGATGAAAGGGTCATACATGCAGTATCCTAATGGGAGTTGGGTCATGAAGCTACACAGCAATACCCATTAACTCTGCTTTAGCTTTGTAGCCTGGAAGGCTTGGATAATGTACTCTGAGGTGAGAACACTTTTTTGCATGCCCCTCCCTTCTTAGTCCCCAAGAAAGGTGGGACATGGGTCTTTTCAATATTTTGTCACCCTTTTCAGAAGTGATATACTGAACAACTTTGGCAACTTAGCTGTTGTGTAGCAAATGGCTCTGCCACATGATGACCGTCAAGGATGTTGTCAGGAGTCTGGCTCACCTTTGCTTTTTATCAGCCTCCCTCCTTCCTAGTCTAAGTGTGCTAGCAGCTAAATGAGAGGGCACACACCAACCTCTATTGACCCCACAGCCAAAAACCAAATAGCACCTTCAATTTCACATTGTGGGAAAATAATGGGGTTCTGTGTGATGGTCCTACTTGCCCCAAAGACACCACTCCTTTATTCTTTGTAGTCTATTTATTTGCTCAGCACTGGGACAAAATTCCAGAGTATCAAATTGATCACCTCAGACTCAGACTCCTCCTTCCTTTTGCCAACTTATTCCAAGGGTTATATTTTCTTTTGTTGCTATGTCAAGTAAATCAAATCTAATTATATGGGTAAATTTTAATATCATATAGATAATACATGTAGACATTTAAATTATACTGCAACTAAGGCACAGGGTCAGAGAAAAATAAAGCTACTGACGTCTCTATCCAGAACTCTTCCGGTACTGTTCAGGAAAAGCATCTGTTTAACGGGGTCCAGCAACACCCAGTAGTCCACGTTGTCCTTTAAAGAGAGCTCTATGGTGGGGTCTGGTCCTCCGGCAGTCCCCTTAATCAACATGTTATCCACCAGAATTGTACCTGCAAACCAAACACAGCTATTTGTAACCATGCATTAATCAAATGCATTCTTTAGCAAGGCTTATTCTCTTAAACTCAGCTGGATCAAACATTTGCCAAGTCAGATCACATTCAATATTGTACTGAGCATCAACGAGTATTTTTCTTGTCCACCAAAGCCACAAATATCTATCTTTGTTGCGCTATTTGCCAGTAGTATTCTGGGAAGATGCGGGCTAGAGAGCAGAGATTTGGACACTTGAAAAACACCACCCTGTTTCTCTTTAGCATCACTGAATCTCTCTCACCTTCTATCCATCACTTCTCTCAGGATTTATTATTGAATTTTTTATCCTGAACTAAGGAAACAACTGTAACAGTAGTACAGGATACCAAATCTACTCAGTGAGGCTTCTGATATGAAAAGAAAGATCTTGAAAATGAAAGAGAGGAGGGAAGGAGTTTAAGTAAAGAGGCAGCAAGATTCCCCACTGCGAGAAGTGCATCCTGTTCTCGCATGTCAGAATAAATTCATAAAAGACAAATCTTAATGCAACCACGGAGACACTCAGCAGTAGCTGCTCATCTCTAAGACATGGCACTCAACTGGACTGACTATTCAGATTTTACATTTCAATGCTTCCTTGCGTCTCTCTCTCTCTCTCTCTTTCTCGCTCTCACTCTCTTGTTCTTGCTCTCTCACTCTCTCACTCTCTCTTTAACGCTCTCTCTCTTGCTCTCACTCTTGCTCCATCGGTCTCTCTCCCTTCCTCCTTTCCTCCTTCCCTCCGTCCATTCCTCCTAGTCTCTCTTCCTGTCTCCTCACCCTCCTCTTCTTCCTCTTTATCTTCCTCCTCCTAGTAGTTTTTGAGCAAATATGAAAAAGAGAGCATGTCTCTAACATTTCTTCTCTGCAAAAGATTCCATGTGTTTTGCAAGTTGCAAGTCAACAGCAGTGGTGCAACTCAAACTTATTTTTCTCCACAGAGAAACTCTCTTCCTGTCAGTCAAGGGGGGATCGTGGAGAAACTCTCGTCCTGTCAGTCAAGGGGGGATCGTGGAGAAACTCTCGTCCTGTCAGTCAAGGGGGGATCGTGGCTTAGAGTAGTCGCTTTCTGCTACATCATTCTGCATAAACAGTGTATAGAGGAAACATGGCCATCGAGACAAAACTGAGCTCTTCTAAACAATATAAGAAAATGGAAATATTTAGATAACTTCCTGCCTTAAAACAGGAAGCAGATAAAAAAAAAGATAGGTAACAGATCATAGAAAATTCACAAATATGAGACTAGGCTTAAAAAATAAAATGTCAAATTTATCTATCATATTTTGGTAAGGCAGGAAATTGGCCTAAATCTTGTACCATTATACTGTTACAAAAAAATAAGATTGCATCATTATTTGATTCCCCCTGTACCTTAATAATGTTAAGGTAGGATTTACAATATTTTCCTAACAATACCCTATTGATATGTTCTAACTGCCTAGGACATTCTGAAAGGAACTATTTTTCTTTAGAAGCAAACCTTTTATATTAGTGCTCATATTCTTCACACGCTCCTGAATTCTAGATAATATCTTCTTTTTCTGTCTTCTGTAGAATGATGAAAATCACCAGACAGGAAATTCTATCCCTAAACCATATGTTTATCTCTGAAGCACAATTGTGTTTTTGTATCAGCACACTGGCAAGAATGGAAATAACCCCAATAGAAGCTCTCCCCTAGTTAAGGTTGTAGTGATGTCAGCAAAGAGAATGGTAGCCAGCCCTGTCTTTCAGCCTTGAGTACTGTAGTGTGTGCTCCTGCTTGGAAAAGTATGTGTGGAGCATCTTTTGTCTTTAAATAGATATATTTAATTGTTTTCTAAATCCATTTTTTTCTCAGAAGTTAAATGTTTTCAACCATGCTTTAAAGGATAGAGTGTTTGCTAACAGACAATGAATTTATGAGAAAAAAAATCTTGAGAACAGAATTGCATATTTTTATATTTGTCTTTATTCTTGCTGTATCAGGGCTGGGCCATGATTTTGTTGTTGTTGTTCTTGTTGTTGCTTCATCAACCTTTTTGTATACATAGTGATATTTTTTCTTTTATTGAAAATAGGTTTTTTTCATATAATATATTATGAATACGGTTTTCCCACTCCCCAACTCTACCCAGACCCTCCCCATTTTTCATCTCATTCAAACTCACAACTTTTCATTCTCTCTCCTTAGAAAACAAGCAGGCATCTGAAAAGAAAAATGAAACTAAATAAAACAAAAACAAACTTTAACAGAATTAATACAATGAAAAGAAAAAAAGCCAAACAGAAAGCACAAAAAAAATACCCCACATATAAACAAAGATATATGCATGTTCACACACACAGGAACCCCATGGAAACACAAATTGGAAATATATATATATATATATATATATACATATATATATGTATATATGTATATATGTATATGTATATTTTTCCAGTGATCTGTAAGGTAAATAATAATAATAATAATAATCGTAATAATGCCCTTTCAAAGCATTATAAAACAAAGAAGTTTCAAAAATGGCATTGAGCTCATTGTGTTGGTCATCTACTACTACTGGTCATGGGACCTGCTTTTAAAAGTGTTTTGTATTCAGTGAGACCCCAGTGAAGAAGACTAATTTTTTGTGAGTGGTTATCATTTGGGGATAGTTTCTAGGTTAGGGGTGGGTTAGTTTGTCTCCAAGTCCCATTTCATTGCTATAATCCCATCAGACTCAGAACCATGCAGGCTATGTGCAAGCCGCACAGTCCATACGAGTTCACATGTGCATCAGTTCTGCTGTATCTAGGTCTGATTTCCTTAGTGTTCGTCATCTTCTCTGGCTCTTATACTCTTTCCTTCTCCTCTTCTGCAGGGTTCACTGAGCCCTGAGGGGAGTGCTTTGATAGAGACATCTTATTTTGGATGGAGTGTCCAAGGTTTAGCACTCTGTGCACACTGTCCAGCTAAGGGAGCTCTGTATTTATTCCCATCTACTGCAGGAAGAAGCTTATCTGATGATGGCTGGGTGAATATAGGAGACTTTTATCAAGAGTCATTTCATTGCTATCCTACATTAGCAAAACTATAGTGTTTGTTTTTTCTCTAGGCCCCTGGCCTATCTAGTCTCAGGTTCATGGCTACCTGAGAGATATTTGGTATGTTCTCCATTTCATAGCATGGGAATTAAATACAATAAGATATTGGTTGGTTAGTACCACGGGCTTTGTGCCGATGTTGTACCTCCCTATCTTGCAGGCAGATCTCCATTGTAGAAAAATGGGTTTGTAGCTGGGTCAGTGCTTACCTCTCTCCTATGGTAGCATGAAGAGTACCTTCCTGTACAATGAGCACTAGTCTATAGGGGTGGAGGCTCTAGGTAGACACCAGCTTACCTTCTCCCTGTTCAATGAATCACGGGGGTTTTGTTTTAAGCAACAGGGACTCACCATCTGTTTGTGGAGAGAAACCAAGGGGCTTGGCAGTAGCTTGGGTGGCTAGAGACTCTGATGAAGCACCTTTGACCAAGAACTCAATAGAAATAACTCATTTCAGAACAGGAGGCATCATTTGGTGACAAGAGATGTTCACTTGTGATTTTTTCTACCGTTATAACTCAGGGATTCTATTTAGATTATTTTCAATTCTGTCTATAGTTTAGGATGATTCTGTTGCTTTAGGTTTCTATAGAGCCCTTTAAATGCCTCTGAGTTTTCACTGTTCCTCCCCATAGTCCTGCACTTGTTCTGCTCTGTGTTATATATATTATCTACTATGCACTTCCTTCTAAACACCCTAAGCTGCCCCACTAATATGTACTGGTTTATACTGTTGTGGATACCTCAAAAAAAAAAAAACTAATATAAGTTAAATTTAGAACTTGAAAACTTTTAGTGAATAAATAACTTTTTTCTTGCTATTACTCTATATTTTTACTTTTTTGGACAGCATGCTACTATTTACCCTAGACTGGCTGCAAATTCATAATTTACTTATGTCAGTTTTCTCCATTTTGGGATTGCAGGTGGGTGTCGTCACATGAAGTTCAGATATAACTTGGAATATGACTCTTCTCTATTCTCAGGTGAGGTAGATAGTAGCATGTTACCAGCAGTAGGTATTATAGGATCATCCATGTGAACTCTACCTACACGAAGGTAAAGCTCAAGAAATTTTCATTTTCTGTTACATAGGCTGTGTATACATAGCTAAATTTCTTTGTAACTTGAAAACACACACTCAGAGTGTATCAAAACATAAATCCTCTGGATGGCAACTTATAAACCAATACAACATCTTCACTATACCAACCTCCTTCTGTTCTATACCTGTTCTCTCAAGAAGTAAGTCTTGTCAAGAACAGAGCTCAGTTTCTGTCAAAAGAGTGCCTCAAGGATAAGGGCTTTGGTTATTTTTATGTTACTAACTCTATTTGGAAGTAAAAGCAGGATAATTGTCACAGAAGTCTGACAAACCATGTTCCTGTTCATGTCTTAAAGCAAAGGCTAAACTTAAGTATCATAGCATGTCAAGACTTGAGACAGACTAAAAAGGTCTGAATTGGAAGTTACAGGGCAGGAGGGAATGCTTAGAGTACAAAATAATATAAATGACTGATGTCTTTAGTGGTCTGTTTTCTTCCACTTCTGTCCCACTAGCTGGCAACCAATCCCCAGATATGTGGTTAACACAGAGTGACCACTACCTTACCTCAAATGTTTGTGAGTTCTCTCATCAAATTTCAAATTGTGTTTGATGACAGGAAAAATGTGTTCAATAAATTTCTATGTTGTCTTTTTTAGAATACTTTTACTCTTCACTAGAGTATTTTACTAAACTAAGACCTACACATAACCTGTCCCCTCTGCATTCTATCTTCCGATCCATGCTTCTACCTCTAATCCAAGATCTGTACTCCATTTCCTGGGCCATATCTCTGCTTGGATCCCTGGAGATCTGCTGCTGTCTGGGACAGTCAGGTGAAATACCCATGCCCCAGTCTCCTGTCTGCTTAGCCTCCTGGCGAGCATAGCATCTGTGAGTTCTGCTCTGTCCCTTCTGCACTCCAACTCTGGCTCCATACCTCTACCTGCACTCTCAGAGGCCTGCAGCCATCTGGGACCACCAAGTCTGCCCACATCCCTGGATGCCTGCTGCTACCTGGGACAGGCAGCTCTACTTGCAATCCCAGAGGCCTGCTAACATCAGGGGCTACCAAATCTGCCTGTATCTCTGGAGGCCTGTTGCCATCTGGGACAACCAGTTCTATCTGCAATTTCAGAGGCACTCTGTCATCAGGGACTACCAGCTCAACCTGTAGTCCCAGAGGCCTGTTGTTATTAGGGACTACCAAGCCAACCAACATCAGGGACGACCAGACTGCTAAAGACCAACATAATCTCCAGAGAATCAAATAACCCTATTAAAAAATGAGGTACAGCGATAAACAGAGAATTCTCAACAGAGAACTACTGGATGGCCAAGAAGCACCTAAAGACATGTTCAAAATCCTTAATCATCAAGGAAATGCAAATCAAAACAACCCTGAGATTCCACCTCACACCAATCAGAATGGCTAAGATCTAAAACTCAGATGACAGCAGAAAATGCATAGGTTGTGGAGAAAGAGGAACACTCCTCCATTGTTGGTGGGATTGCAAGCTGGTACAACCACTCTGGAAATCAGTCTGGTGTTTCCTCAGAAAATTGGACATAGTACAATCTGAGGACCCAGTTATACCACTCCTGGGCACATATCCAAAAGATGCTCCAACATATAACAAGGACACATGCTTCACTATGTTCATAGCAGCCTTATTTATAATAGCCAGAAGCTGGAAAGAACCCAGATGTCCCTCAACAGAAGAATGGATACAGAAAATGTGGTACATTTACACAATGGAGTACAACTCAGCTATTAAAAACAATGTACTTATGAAATTCTTGGGCAAATGGATGTATCTGGAGGATATCATCCTTAGTGAGTTAACCCAATCACAAAAGAAGTCATTAAATATGCACTTAATGTTAAGTGGATATTATCCCAGAAACTTAGAACACCCAAGATACAATTTGCAAAACAGAAGAAAATCAATTAGAAGGAAGACCAACGTGTGGATACTTCATTCCTCCTTAGAATAGGGAACAAAATACCCATGGAAGGAGTTACAGAGACAAAGTTTAGAGCTCAAACGAAAGGATGGACTATCCAGAGACTACCCCACCCGGGGATCCATCCCATAATCAGCCACCAAACTCAGCCACTATTGCATATGCCAGCAAGATTTTGCTGAAGGGACCCTGATCAATAGCTGTCTCCTGTGAGGCTATGCCAGTGCCTGGCAAATACAGAAGCGGATGCTCACAGTCATGACAGTGGATGGAACACAGGGCCCCCCAATGGAGAAGCTAAAGAAAGCACCCAAGGAGCTGAAGGGGTCTGCAACCTATAGGTGGAACAACAATATGAAGTAACCAGTACCCCCAGAACTCGTGTCTCTAGCTGCATATGTAGGAGAAGATGGTCTAGTTGGCCTTCACTGGGAAGAGAGGTCCCTTGGTCTTGCAAACTTTATATGCCCCAGTACAGACAGGGGAACACCAGGGCCAAAACGTGGGAGTAGGTGGGTAGGGGAGCAGAGTGGGGAAAGTGTATAGGGAACTTTCAGGATACCTTCAAAGAAGAACTAATTCTAACTCTCCTCAGACTATTCCACAAAATAGAAACAGAAGGTACTCTACCCAATTCATTCTATGAAGCCACAATTACTCTGAAATGTATATGAAGAAAATATCTAAGAAAAAAAAAAGAAAAAAAAAGACCAAAACTAAGAACCAGGAAGAAAGTTAGCATGACTTCAAGGGGATGTGTGTGTGTGTATCTTTATGTGTGTATATGTGTGTATATCTCTGTTTATATACATGTACATGTGTGGATGTGTTTGTATGTATCTTTATGTGTATAAATGTGTGAATCTCTGTGTATGTCTGTGTGTATGTGAACATGTGCATGAATGAATACATGTGTCTACATGTGCATGTGTGTGTGCACGCGCATGTGTGTGTGTGTGTTGCATGATATTTGCTTGAACTGTGATACCTTTAGATTGTGTTATTTACTGGAAAAAACAAAACATGTTTCTAGTTATGGTGTGGTTCAGCCCTAGTTCATACCTTTGATCCAAGAGATTTCAGCTTATTTTCAGTATTGGATAAATAGGAGGAGAAAGAAACCAGTTGACAGGAAGTGAACATAGGGGAAAAAAAACCATAGAGAGTAAGAGTTAGGAGGTTAGCTTGAAAATCATATGAGAAATAGAAAGGAAGGATATTGAGTTTGAGGGACTTCTTAGACAGGGTGGAGAAGAACTTCCTTCTGTAGAGCAAGGCCACCTGGGTACTTTCTCTGCTTCTCTGATTGGGCTCTCACCCAATTTCAACATCTGGATCCAGAGCCTTTATTGGTAAAATTGAACTATTGATATTTTGTTTTAAAAAAAAATGTGTGTATCTGTGCATATTTATCTCTGTGTGCCTATCTATGTGTGTGTGCATGTATGCATATTTGTATATATGTACATATCTGTGTGAGTATGTATGTGCATCTGTGTGTGTGAGGAGGGAGAGAGAGGAGGAGGAAGGGAGGCGTGAGGAAGACAGAGAAGCAAAGATTGATGGATCCAGCTTTTCTGGTCCTACATCTCTCTGCCCTAAGAGATGAAATCTAAGATGACCCAACTAGGAAATAGAGATATCACATCCCAGGCTTGTTCTTCACCCTTTAGTCTTTCTCTTCCTCTATGTTGCTATTGCTTTAGGCAAAAGTGAACAGATTCTTAAATATGAAAACCTTGGAACATAGGTTTTAAGTGTCTAGAAAAGCTACAAAATTCTTAATAAAGAAATTCACTATATGCAATCCATGCTCTATCATTTTCTTGACAAAAGTTGAAATAATTTAAAGGAAAATGACTGTAAACTACAATGTTAAAAATGCAATTAGTAATGACCTAACCCTAGGGTCAATTTCATCCCATAAGCCCATGAATATTGATTCGTTGAAATAAGTGTGGCAGTGAGGTATAAGAACTTGCCCCATGGAGCTGAGTCCAAAGAGTGACAGATATGCCTCCTCTTGCTGGGATGAATCAAAGAGTGTGTAGCATAAAGCAGTCCTATGTTCAGAGGAGCTAAACTGGACAATCACTTCAATACTTTCTGGGAGGCCTGCCTCTTGTTTTATGGATGTGTCGTACCCTTATTCATGAGTAGAGCCTATCACTCGCTTCTAACAGAACAAAAGGCTGGGTAGGAAAGTGATGGGAAGATCTATTTATATGGAGATGTTTACAGGGGACATGGTATGTGAACTTTGACCACTTCATTGAGTTTCTCTCTTTCCCAGGTGCTTTTGATAGAGCAGTTTAGACACATTGATGCACACACAAGGCCAGGAGCTGTGTGTAGCTATTAGGAACTATAAGTAGCATGCAGCTGATCGCAATCAAGCCACTGAAGACTATATAGCTATAACCACAAAGATCAAGTAGTACCCAGCAACCTAAATAAACTTTGAAGTGAATGCTTCCTTAACATTGTGATCGTAATGCTTCATTCATAAGAGTCCTAGAGAATTAGTGAAGGACCTGCCTCTGCGGGGTCCGGAAACTGACCAAAAGTGTCTATGGAATTATAGATCTTTGTCATTTTAAGCCACAAAGTTCTAAAACCTCATTGTGTAGTAAAAGATAATATAGGCTTTAAAGGCAAAGGTCTATGTTAAAAATCCTGACTCCAAATCATACTAGCTCTGTGATTTTTTTTGGCAAATTTCCCAGATTTTCATAATCAGCAATATGGCCTATTATGATACATAAACAATGTGAATAGAGATACATTGCAGTAATACTTTACATCTAATTGCCAAGAGCACTGCATGGAAATTTAAGCACATAAAGAAGTTATTCTTTTCCATTAAATTGTGAGTATTGTGCATACTAATTTTTTTACAGAGATGTGCTTATTTTACAAATGAGATAAAAGCATAAAATTTAGGCCAAAAAGATGAACCAACCATTAAAAATTCCTTATAATAAAAAACAAAAATAAACAACAAAACAAACAAACAAATAAATGACCACAATTCAGATCCCAGAATCCACCTAGCCACTGGGGGTTCTTCCATGCCTTCTACTCTAAGTTCAAGAGGGATAGAGACAGGAAGATTTCTATGGTTGGCTGACTTCCAAGCTAGCCAAAAAACCCACAAACTCCAGGTTCTGCTAAAAACACTTTCTCAAAGAATGTGCACAGAGTTAAAGAGGAGGATACCCAATGCCATCTCTTGCTTTCAAGGTGCACACCAGCAAACACATATGCACTCACCAAGAAACATGATAAAAGATAGATAGATAGATAGATAGATAGATAGATAGATAGATAGATAGGTAGATAGATAGATGATGGTGATTATGATATATTGATAGAAAGACAGACACATACATACACATACATATATATATACACACACATATATCAATCTGTACATACATACATACATGATAATAGCAATAATAAATGTATATGAATGTCAACAGCTCTTTGCAAAAGACCAAACATAATCATGAAGCAGAAACAGCCTATTTTTAGTTACTGTTAAGAATGTGACACAAGGCAAAGGCTTTTTCTTGCTGATCAACAGGAAATCTTAACAAGCTAGCAAGCAATGGAGGCCATATTGCTGAGGTCAAATGAGGATAGGATTTGTTTACTGGATCAAGATGAGAAGGCATAAAGACCAAGTGATCACCAACACCTCCAATTGCAACCTTGAAAGTGAGAAAGTCTCACACCTTCATAATGCTGCAAGACTATCCTTTTCAGACCATGAAGTTGAAGTAGTCTGAAATTAACCTACTAACACTTTTAAAACTGATGATTCTCCAACACAATAGAGAAGTGGATAAAGGGCAATCCTTATCCTGCCCCAGGCCTTCCCAACATAAAATGAAACTTTGAACTTAGTGAGTCTCATCAAGAGGAAACCGAGGAAAAGAGAGTTGGGTAAGCCAGGAGAAGAGGAAGGAAAGAGAGGAGGTTTGGCTCACCTTCTGCCCATCCCACATCTTACAATTCTTTTTCTTTTGTTTCAAGCTATATATTTTTTTAATTGGTCATTTTCTTTATTGACATTTCAAAAGGTATTCCCCTTCCTGGCTTCCCCTCTACCAACCCCCTATCCCATAATCCCTCCTCCCGCTTCTATGAGGGTGCTCTACCTACCCACTCACTCCTGCCTCATCACCCTAGCAGGGGAGGTAGAAGAAGGGAAGGAGTTGGGAGGAGAGAGGAGGGGGGAGAAAAGGGGGACCAGATATGGTGTGGGGGGAGATGAGACAGGGAAGATGCACAGGGGGTCATGAAATTGAACATAGCAGTGGGGGATGGGGAGCTGGGGGTAGCCACTAGAAAGTCCCAGATGTTAGGAAAGCAAGAGGTTCACAGGACCCAACAGGGATGACATTAGCTATTTTATTCTTGAACCTCATATTTCTTTCTCTTAGACTGAGGTAAAGACTAAGAAGAGATTAGATGAAAGTCAACTGTCATTTTTCTATCACAGTAACCATACTGAGAAAATAAATATGCTGAAGTTTAACCATTAAAGAACTTATTACTATACTTTAGTACAATAATAAAGATCAGCAAACATTTAGGTAGGTATCACAGAAGAAGCTGAAGAAATCAAACAAAATGAATTCAATGAATATTCTAACTATAAATGAAATTAACTCTCTAAGCCAGTGTGAATTTTCCATGTAAAAGATAAACAGCACTTTAAAAATCAAATTAAATAGAATCAGTTTCCTTTAAATATTTTAAAAATATTTTTATTTGGTATTTTAGTAAGCTCAAGATATGCAATTGACATCCAATTTGAAGTTCCAATGTACGTTTAGAAAGCTTTGTAGATTTTATGATGCAGATTTTCCCTTCATGGTTAACCTAACTCATTAAGTATCTTATTTTTTGTTATGCTCTACTGCATGGAGCAGTTTTCTTTATTTTCTGTTGAGATGATTCATTTTAAATATAGAAACAGTAACTGATTTTGTAATTTCTTGACTTTGTAATGAACTTTGCTCAATTATTCCTTTGTTCTAACAGTGTGAGTATTTAAAGAGTTTTCTCTATACAGTGTACCTTAGAAAGGAAGCTTGTTCAACTTTGTCGAATATCAACAGTAATATTCAACACTAACCCAATATTATTGAAAACACCACAAGCCCCTTCCGCTCCACTCGAGCCCCGAGGTACCTTGACAGCGGAGGCGCCCGACACCTGCAAGGGCCCACACAGGATTCCCCACGGGATCCTAAGACCTCTGGTGAGTGGAACACAGCCCCTGCCCCAATCCAATCACGCGGAACCTGAGACTGCAGTAAATAGGGAAGCGGACTACCCTGGCATGACCTGGGGCACAAGCCCCTTCTGCTCCACTCGAGCCCCAAGGTACCTTGCCAGCGGAGGCTCCCGACACCCGCAAGGGCCCACACAGGATTCCCCACGGGATCCTAAGACCTCTGGTGAGTGGAACACAGCCCCTGCCCCAATCCAATCACGCGGAACCTGAGACTGCGGTAAATAGGGAAGTGGACTACCCAGGCCTGACCTGGGGCACAAGCCCCTTCTGCTCCACTTGAGCCCCAAGGTACCTTGCCAGTGGAGGCGCCCGACACCCGCAAGGGCCCACACAGGATTCCCCACGGGATCCTAAGACCTCTAGTGAGTGGAACACAACTCCTGCCAGGAGTCCGGTTCGAACACCAGATATCTGGGTACCTTCCCTGCAAGAAGAGAGCTTGCCTGCAGAGAATACTCTGCCCACTCAAACTAAGGAGAGAGCTACCCTCCCAGGTCTGCTTATGGAGGCTAACAGAGTCACCTGAGGAACAAGCTCTAACCAGAGACAACTATAACAGCTAGCTTCAGAGATTACCAGATGGCGAAAGGCAAACGTAAGAATCCTACTAACAGAAATCAAGACCACTCACCATCATCAGACCGCAGCACTCCCACCCCACCTAGTCCTGGGCACCCCAACACAACCGAAAATCTAGACCCAGATTTAAAAACATTTCTCATGATGATGATGGAGGACATCAAGAAGGACTTTCATAAGTCACTTAAAGAATTACAGGAGAGCACTGCTAAAGAGTTACAGGCCCTTAAAGAAAAGCAGGAAAACACAGCCAAACAGGTAGAAGTCCTTAAAGAAAAACAGGAAAACACATCCAAACAGGTAATGGAAATGAACAAAACCATACTAGAACTACAAAGGGAAGTAGACACAGTAAAGAAAACCCAAAGCGAGGCAACGCTGGAGATAGAAACCCTAGGAAAGAGATCTGGAACCATAGATGCGAGCATCAGCAACAGAATACAAGAAACGGAAGAGAGAATCTCAGGTGCAGAAGATTCCATAGAGAACATCGACACAACAGTCAAAGAAAATACAAAATGCAAAAGGATCCTAACTCAAAACATCCAGGAAATCCAGGACACAATGAGAAGACCAAACCTACGGATAATAGGAATTGATGAGAATGAAGATTTTCAACTTAAAGGGCCAGCTAATATCTTCAACAAAATAATAGAAGAAAACTTCCCAAATATAAAAAAAGAGATGCCCATGATCATACAAGAAGCCTACAGAACTCCAAATAGACTGGACCAGAAAAGAAATTCCTCCCGACACATAATAATCAGAACATCAAATGCACTAAATAAAGATAGAATATTAAAAGCAGTAAGGGAGAAAGGTCAAGTAACATATAAAGGAAGGCCTATCAGAATTACAGCAGACTTTTCACCAGAGACTATGAAAGCCAGAAGAGCCTGGACAGATGTTATACAGACACTAAGAGAACACAAATGCCAGCCCAGGCTAATATACCCGGCCAAACTCTCAATTACCATAGATGGAGAAACCAAAGTATTCCACGACAAATCCAAATTCACACAATATCTTTCCACGAATCCAGCTCTTCAAAGGATAATAACAGAAAAGAATCAATACTAGGACGGAAATCACGCCCTAGAACAAGCAAGAAAGTAATCCCTCAACAAACCAAAAAGAAGACAGCCACAAGAACAGAATGCCAACTCTAACAACAAAAATAAAAGGAAGCAACAATTACTTTTCCTTAATATCTCTTAATATCAATGGACTCAATTCCCTAATAAAAAGACATAGACTAACAGACTGGCTACACAAACAGGACCCAACATTCTGCTGCTTACAGGAAACCCATCTCAGGGAAAAAGATAGACACTACCTCAGAGTGAAAGGCTGGAAAACAATTTTCCAAGTAAATGGTCTGAAGAAACAAGCTGAAGTAGCCATTCTAATATCGGATAAAATCGACTTCCAACCCAAAGTTATCAAAAAAGACAAGGAGGGACACTTCATACTCATCAAAGGTAAAATCCTCCAAGAGGAACTCTCAATTCTGAATATCTATGCTCCAAATGCAAGGGCAGCCACATTCATTAAAGACACTTTAGTAAAGCTCAAAGCACACATTGCACCTCACACAATAATAGTGGGAGACTTCAACACACCACTTTCATCAATGGACAGATTGTGGAAACAGAAACTAAACAGGGACACAGTGAAACTAACAGAATTTATGAAACCAATGGACCTGACAGATATCTACAGAACATTTTATCCTAAAACAAAAGGATATACATTCTTCTCAGCACCTCACGGGACCTTCTCCAAAATTGACCATATAATTGGTCACAAAACAGGCCTCAACAGATACAAAAATATTGAAATTGTCCCATGTATCCTATCAGACCACCATGGCCTAAGACTGATCTTCAATAACAACATAAATAATGGAAAGCCAACATTCACGTGGAAACTGAACAACACTCTTCTCAATGATACCTTGGTCAAGGAAGGAATAAAGAAAGAAATTAAAGACTTTTTAGAGTTTAATGAAAATGAAGCCACAACGTACCCAAACCTTTGGGACACATGAAAGCATTTCTAAGAGGGAAACTCATAGCTCTGAGTGCCTCCAAGAAGAAACGGGAGAGAGCACATACTAGCAGCTTGACAACACATCTAAAAGCTCTAGAAAAAAAGGAAGCAAATTCACCCAACAGGAGTAGACGGCAGGAAATAATCAAACTCAGGGGTGAAATCAACCAAGGGGAAACAAGAAGAACTATTCAAAGAATTAACCAAATGAGGAGTTGGTTCTTTGAGAAAATCAACAATACAGATAAACCCTTAGCTAGACTCACTAAAGGGCACAGGGACAAAATCCTAATTAACAAAATCAGAAATGAGAAGGGAGACATAACAACAGATCCTGAAGAAATCCAAAACACCATCAGATCCTTCTACAAAAGGCTATACTCAACAAAACTCGAAAGCCTGGACAAAATGGACAAATTTCTGAACAGATACCAGGTACCCAAGTTGAATCAGGATCAAGTTGACCTTCTAAACAGTCCCATATCCCCTAAAGAAATAGAAGCAGTTTTTAATAGTCTCCCAGCCAAAAAAAGCCCAGGACCAGACGGGTTTAGTGCAGAGTTCTATCAGACCTTCAAAGAAGATCTAATTCCAGTTCTGCACAAACTTTTTCACAAGATAGAAGTAGAAGGTACTCTACCCAACTCATTGTATGAAGCCACTATTACTCTGATACCTAAACCACAGAAATATCCAACAAAGATAGAGAACTTCAGACCAATTTCTCTTATGAATATCGATGCAAAAATCCTTAATAAAATACTCGCTAACCGAGTGCAAGAACACATTAAAGCAATCATCCATCCTGACCAAGTAGGTTTTATTCCAGGAATGCAGGGATGGTTTAATATATGAAAATCCATCAATGTAATCCACTATATAAACAAACTCAAAGACAAAAACCACATGATCATCTCGTTGGATGCAGAAAAAGCATTTGACAAGATCCAACACCCATTCATGATAAAAGTTCTGGAAAGATCAGGAATTCAAGGCCAATACCTAAACATGATAAAAGCAATCTACAGCAAACCAGTAGCCAACATCAAAGTAAATGGAGAGAAGCTGGAAGCAATCCCACTAAAATCAGGGACTAGACAAGGCTGCCCACTTTCTCCCTACCTTTTCAACATAGTACTTGAAGTATTAGCCAGAGCAATTCGACAACAAAAGGAGATCAAGGGGATACAAATTGGAAAGGAGGAAGTCAAAATATCACTTTTTGCAGATGATATGATAGTATATATAAGTGACCCTAAAAATTCCACCAGAGAACTCCTAAACCTGATAAACAGCTTCGTGAAGTAGCTGGATATAAAATTAACTCAAACAAGTCAATGGCCTTTCTCTACACAAAGAATAAACAGGCTGAGAAAGAAATTAGGGAAACACCCTTCTCAATAGTCACAAATAATATAAATTATCTCAGCGTGACTCTAACTAAGGAAGTGAAAGATCTGTATGATAAAAACTTCAAGTCTCTGAAGAAAGAAATTAAAGAAGATCTCAGAAGATGGAAAGATCTCCCCTGCTCATGGATTGGCAGGATCAACATTGTAAAAATGGCTATCTTGCCAAAAGCAATCTACAGATTCAGTGCAATCCCCATCAAAATTCCAACTCAATTCTTCAAGGAATTAGAAGGAGCAATTTGCAAATTCATCTGGAATAACAAAAAACCTAGGATAGCAAAAAGTCTTCTCAAGGATAAAAGAACCTCTGGTGGAATCACCATGCCTGACCTAAAGCTTTACTACAGAGCAATTGTGATAAAAACTGCATGGTACTGGTATAGAGACAGACAAGTAGAACAATGGAATAGAATTGAAGACCCAGAAATGAACCCACACACCTATGGTCACTTGATCTTCGACAAGGGAGCTAAAACCATCCAGTGGAAGAAAGACAGCATTTTCAACAATTGGTGCTGGCACAACTGGTTGTTATCGTGTAGAAGAATGCGAATCGATCCATACTTATCTCCTTGTACTAAGGTCAAATCTAAGTGGATCAAGGAACTTCACATAAAACCAGAGACACTGAAACTTATAGAGGAGAAAGTGGGGAAAAGCCTTGAAGATATGGGCACAGGGGAAAAAATCCTGAACAGAACAGCAATGGCTTGAGCTGTAAGATCGAGGATTGACAAATGGGACCTAATGAAACTCCAAAGTTTCTGCAAGGCAAAAGACACCGTCAGTAAGACAAAAATCCCACCAACAGATTGGGAAAGGATCTTTACCTATCCTAAATCAGATAGGGGACTAATATCCAACATATATAAAGAACTCAAGAAGGTGGACTTCAGAAAATCAAATAACCCCATTAAAAAATGGGGCTCAGAACTGAACAAAGAATTCTCACCTGAGGAATACCGAATGGCAGAGAAGCACCTGAAAAAATGTTCAACATCCTTAATCATCAGGGAAATGCAAATCAAAACAACCCTGAGATTCCACCTCACACCAGTCAGAATGGCTAAGATCAAAAATTCAGGTGACAGCAGATGCTGGCGTGGATGTGGAGAAAGAGGAACACTCCTCTATTGTTGGTGGGATTGCAGGCTTGTACAACCACTCTGGAGATCAGTATGGTGGTTCCTCAGAAAATTGGACATAGTACTACCGGAGGATCCAGCAATACCTCTCCTGGGCATATATCCAGAAGATGCCCCAACAGGTAAGAAGGACACATGCTCCACTATGTTCATAGCAGCCTTATTTATATTAGCCAGAAGCTGGAAAGAACCCAGATGCCCCTCAACAGAGGAATGGATACAGAAAATGTGGTACATCTACACAATGGAGTACTAATCAGCTATTAAAAAGAATGAATTTATGAAATTCCTAGCCAAATGGATGGACCTGGAGGGCATCATCCTGAGTGAGGTAACACATTCACAAAAGAACTCACACAATATGTACTCACTGATAAGTGGATATTAGCCCAAAACCTAGGATACCCAAGATATAAGATACAATTTTCTAAACGCATGAAACTCAAGAAAAATGAAGACTGAAGTGTGGACACTATGCCCCTCCTTAGAAGTGGGAATAAAACACCCTTGGAAGGAGTTACAGAGAAAAAGTTTGGAGCTGAAATGAAAGGATGTACCATGTAGAGACTGCCATATCCAGGGATCCACCCCATAATCAGCATCCAAAAGCTGACACCATTGCATACACTAGCAAGATTTTATAGAACGGACCCAGATGTAGCTCTCTCTTGTGAGACTATGCCGGGGCCTAGCAAACACAGAAGTGGATGCTCACAGTCAGCTAATGGATGGATCACAGGGCTCCCAATGGAGGAGCTAGAGAAAGTAGCCAAGGAGCTAAAGGGATCTGCAACCCTATAGGTGGAACAACATTATGAACTAACCAGTACCCCGGAGCTCTTGACTCTAGCTGCATATGTATCAAAAGATGGCCTAGTTGGCCATCACTGGAAAGAGAGGCCCATTGGACACGCAAACTTTATATGCCCCAGTACAAGGGAACGCCAGGGCCAAAAAGGGGGAGTGGGTGGGTAGGGGAGTGGGGTTGGGTGGGTATGGGGGACTTTTGGTATAGCATTGGAAATGTAAATGAGCTAAATACCTAATAAAAATGGAAAAAAAAGAAAATACCAATTTGTCTAATTTCTATAAATATATTATTACTGCTATAAATAAAGCAGTAATAACTAGAATATTTTGCTACTCCTAACATTCAACAAGAAAATATTTGATTAAAATACATGTAAAGTATATGATTACACACTTCTCTAAGGAAGATTCATAATGGGCCAAAAAATACCATGAAAAGTTCCTCAACTTCAAAGTCATAAGAGAAAAATAATCAACAGTTGACTTATAGTTTCAGAGGTTTAATCTATTATCACCATGGGGTGGAGCATGGTGGCACACAAGCAGACAGGGTGCTGGAGAAGGAACTGAGAATTCTACATCCAGATCAGCCGGCAGCAGGAAATGAATGTCATACTAGACCTGGTATAAGCATTTGAAACCTCAAAGCCCACTCCCTAGTGAAGTGGAAACTGGTTTCTTTGAATATTTTGATGTGGCAGACATGTGAAAGAATGTTTTCCTGAAGCAGACACAGGTGAAAGGATGTTTCTGTATAGCAAACACGTGTATGGACTCATGATGAAGGAGTATAAATATGACCCCATAGACAGTGGGAAAGAGCACTGAGTTTGTTTTGCTCTGCCTTGCTATTCTTCACTAATGACCCACATCTATTGGTTAGCCTTTCATAGTAATTTTGAGATCAACTTGTAGTAATGACACCATTGTAAAGAACTCACTAAAGAATTGCTCATGAAGTTCCTGTGACAGTTTGCTGCCTTCATGGCTTCACCTCAGCAGGTTGGTAAGCCTTGCAGTCTCTTCAGGACTGAACTACAGCTGCTGGTTTGAGCCTGGTTTCTGCCTGCTGAAAGGACTAGATGGTAGCTGCTGGTTCATGTCTGGTGTCTGCATGCCTAGAGGACTGGTCTGCAGCTGTGGAACTGTATGTGGTGCTTGCTATAGAACTGAACTGCTGCCAAAGAAGATCAAGCTTGCCTCCAAAGAAGTATTGCTGAACAAGTACACTTCCCTCTTATCTTATTAACTTTTCTACTTCCTCTGCTGGGTGGTGGGCTAGAGAAGAGGTTGAAAGTATTAAAAGTAGGTTGCAAAAAATGTATGTCTATACCCTAGACACACACTTTCTCCAACAAAGCCACACCTATTCCAACAAGATTATACTTCTAACATACACCCCCCCACACACACACACACACACAATGTGGGGAGCTGAATGTATACTATCCATTTAATGTAGAATTAGTTTGTCCAGTTGGAAGATCTGTATACAGATTGCTGTTCTGGGTTAAAACAGGATGAATGTACATATTACCTCTGACAGCTACACCTAGAAATATTTATGGTAATTGAAAATATCATATCTATGTTGTCTCTTGTTTGACTCTACATACATGCCCTTATTAAAAGAATTGTCTGGTCTGCATGAAAAGGTGGAAAAAAAGTCCCTGAAAGATGATTTTCTGAACACATGAGTTTGAATCGATAGTGAGAACTCAAGCCCATATAAAATAGTATCTACTTCTGGTAAGACAATGTACTCCCTTTTGTTAGGAAAAAGACTAAGTCCAAGCATTGTGGTACCTACCTTTAATCTCAATGTTCAGGAGGAATTGGCAGGAGATTCTGTATGAATTCAAGGCCACCTTTACATAGAAAATTCCCGACTAGCCAAGGCTACATAGTGAGACCCTGTTTCAAACAAATAAACAAACAACACAAAAAAAGAAAGAGATCGTCTGAAGTGACTGGAAATGGGAAACTATTTGGCCCTATGGGGATATTTTTATTTCCATGTGGTCTCAGCTGCTGCTTAGCTGTACATTCAGGGCAGAGGTACCCAGGCCATCCTCAGCAATACTAACTTGTCATGTTATATCTCGCCGGGACACTGTGATCGACTTTTTCTAGGGTAATATCTTAATTCCTATTGAGATCAGCACACCCATTCCATCATAGTATCCTCCATTCCCTTCCCTTCCCTACATCTTGGATAGTGCTATAAGTAACAGAGCTCCTCATGGGCATTAGTCACCTCTCTTAACAACACACGTCCTAAACCCTGATGATATGCATGTCTCCTGGTCAGGCTGGAAGAATATGACAAAGAGTGGCTTATTATGCATAGCATAAATATGAATCTACTCCACATTTCAATTGCCCTGAAGCTTTCAATGTCTCTAAAGTGGTGCTTCTAGACTGTAATGTGTCCACGACTCACTAGGGATCTTGTTAGAGTGACAAGTCTTGACTTTGTAAATACAACTGTGGTCTCTAGTTGATGGCTGTTACTTGTCTATAAATCTCTATTTGTAGGATCAGACTTTTTTTTTTCTGAGTTCATCCCAGATAGAGGTTTCAGTGTCATCCAAAAACTTAAAAGAAATGTTTTTCTGAGGCTCTTTACATGTACTCCCACTGAGTTAGGGCCTCAGAGGGAGAGGTTCAGTCACGTGACTTAGCAAGTCACCTACACGATTCTGATACTCACTGAGAACCTGATTTTGCAATATGCTGGAAAGAAGGGAACATTTTTGAACTATTTAACTGTAGGCTGCCACCAAGAACTCAGAGCAGTAAACCAGTTGGCTGCCAGCAGACTATTAATGCCACCTTTTAGAGCATAGCTAACATATGCCACAATGAATCCTAGTCAGTAGGCTCTGAAAGGATTAAGCATAATAAGAAAGTTTAAAAATCACAAGCTGTTGTGTTTAGTTTTATGCTCTACCTGCCTTTACTCTGGGATGTGGCCAAGCGATCAGCCCTGATCCACCTTCCCTTGAATCCTCTGACAGAAGACACACATGCAATTTGTTCCTTTTCAACTTGTCTCATAACACAATTGCTGGGTGTTACTATTTCCTGCCTAGGAAAACATGCCTTTAATATTTTTATCTCCACTTTTCTCACCTGCCCTAAACTTAGTGGCTGGTTCCACCTAGCCCCTGCCAAACATATCTGACCACCCATCTGTAGTAGCGGCCACAGGCCCCAGCTCCTCCAGAGACCTCACATAGCTGCTGGTTTCTTTTCCCTCCAAAGCATGCCAAAAACAAAAAACAACAAAACAAACAAACAAACAAACAAAAAAACAAAAACAAAAAACAAAACAAAACAAAAACAAAACCAAACAAACAAAAAGCAACTCCTCATCTCCTTTGCACCTGCCTTTTCCTTCTGGGTCCTGGAAGTCCTGCCTGTACCTTCCTCTGCCCAGCAATTGCTCCCCCACCCCCACCCCCAGCTTTCTTTATTGACAGATTAAGAACCAATTGGGGAACAGGACCTTAGCATCAGAACTGACACCTTCAAAGAGCTTGTGAGGAATTTAACACAGTTAATTGAGTATGGGAGCATTAATTATAGACATCATGATCCAGTGACTTAGGAGAAAAGTAGAGTCTACTATCATGGCCAGAGAGGTTCACATGGTTTAGAGGTTCAAGCTTGACTGCATTATTTCTCATCTTCTGTTCCAATGTCTCACTTGCTCCTGGTTCTGTGTTTTTCTTTCTCTCTCTCTTTCTTTCTTTCTTTCTTTCTTTCTTTCTTTCTTTCTTTCTTTCTTTCTTTCTTTCTTTCTTTCTCTCTTTCTCTCTCTCTCTCTCTCTCTCTCTCTCTCTCTCTCTCTCTCTCTCTCTCTCTCTCTCTTTCTTTCTTTCTTTCTTTCTTTCTTTCTAAAGCTGTCCTGACACATTCAGGTTCCCTGTACATATCCTTAAGTGTGGGTTATAGATGTTAACCTTGCATTTCCTGTTTTCTCTGTAGATCTTCTAGGGTTGTCAGAGAAAGCAAATATGATTACGAGTCCTACTGTTGTCATGGTGATTAAATACTTCAGCCACTTGTTCGTTCAATGTTCTACACCTGCATTTCATCGCATGCTCCTGCAGGTGCTAATTTGGGTAATTGAGAGGCTATGTTTGGCATGGATTAACCACAGGTCATGTGGATTACCCACCTATAAGAAAAGAACTTATCTCTGACTTTTCAAATACATGCACAATGCAGCCCCATAATTATATCGAAAGTTTGTTTTATTTATTTCTCTATTTTGTCCCCTCAGAGGCAAGTCAAGTACCAATTATAGTATAGGTGTGTCAGCAAGAAAATGTCAACTGCCAATCACTGAAAGCAGTATGGTTCAATAAAAGAATGCTTAATGGGGATAGGTATGGGAAATTGCCTGAGAAGCAGCCATGCACTGGTAAGGCTAGGATATGGAAGAGAAATGTTATCAAAATAAAGAAAATGAATATAACAGACTCCAAAACAATATTTCATAACAAGGGCCACTTTGAGGAGACCCTTGCAGAGGGTCTTTGATTCCAGCATCCTAGGAACAAGATTTTCTAAGTTCCTGAGTTGTAATTACTCAATTATACTCTCAGGTCTTGATTTCCAACTACTAAGATAGCACCACACCACAACCAAGCAGCCCCTCACCATCTACCTCTCCTCACTTTCAGAGCTTCTCAACTCTGGCTTATGTCTGCCTCCTCTATGGTCCTTTTTGATCCCCTTGTTCAGAGGTTCTAGTTTCTGTGAAACATTAAATACCATCTCTGCTGGTTGTCTTATTTCAATCCTATGGGTACAGCTGACTCATGATTCTCCAGCTTGAATGTGAAACCCACACTTTTTCTGGCTCAAAACCTCACATCCTGATCTCCATGACTCATACACTTTATAAGTGGGTCAAACTGAGGGCAGACTGAAAGGAGCTAGGGGGAGGGTCTTTCCATACATCTTTTTGTTAGGGTTTTTTGATTTTGTTTGGCTCTTGTTTTTTTTTTTTTTTATCTATTTAAGTGCTTCCATTTCCATGGGTAAAGCTTATCATTTATCATTATCCACTTCCTATCATACCTCATACCTATTCATTACAAAAAAATACTATATATTGAACATTATCAAGATTAGATAAATTTAAAAATTATTTTAACTGCTTACCCTGTGTCAACACTCTGCTGTACTTGGTTTATTGCAGAAAATCCCCAGGTGGTCTTCATGTTGTAGACTCTACTGTGTCTTAATCTATTTTCAACACACCTGCTAAAATTATCCTTCAAAAATATGCCAGCTTGAAATTCTCTAATGGCTTCTAATGCCCCAGAAAATGGAAGCTAAATCCTTACACTGCTCTAAGATGTCTAACATGATTTAGTCTTTTCAGTTTTTAGATGGCTGCTATATTTTTTCTTTTTTAATCACACCAACTGCCCTCTTACCTGGTCTTGTTGCCTTGTGTTCTATACCTAACTGGTCCTTACTGTTATAGCTCTGCAAGTTCCTTTTGTTCATATCTTTCTCACCATGCTACCTACCTAGATAACATACTGTATACATTTTTGCAATTTATATTTTTCCACTCATCTAGTAAATATTTTATGGTTTAATGAAAATTAGAGTTCTATTGTGTAATAGGTTTTTATTAAATTTGCAAGCATTTTGAAACTTTGAGAAGGAAATAAATTTTTGCTGGTTGTTATAAAGTTTAGATTTGTAGCATATCTCACCCAGGATGGGTAAAAGTTATCAGAGCATTAATTTTAGAATTTGATACATTTGTTCATATTAAGATTATATTTATTATTATGAAGGAATTATATAAGTAGTTCTTTCAGACTCTCTCTAATGTATTAGTAGTCTAGGTATAATCAGTCAATTCTAGTTGGAAGTTTATTTTTATAACTCTGTCCCTTTCTGGTTAATTAAGGGAAATAATTAACAAGTGAGAGAAGTTCAGATAACATCTTTATTTCTTAATTATCGTTATAAGAGAAATTATAAGAACGCAGAAAAATAGTAAGTTCACAAGAGTTTATGTTTGCTATTCTCAGGATAAGTGTATCACTTTCATTGAAGACATATTTTAGTATCTCAAAGAACCATAGTACACACGACAGATATTGAGAACCAATGTATATATAATAATTAAGTACTGTTTTACTGTAGGCTTTCAGACCCAGAACAAGAGGCTGAGGGGCATATTTAACATACCAAAGTGGACCTGGCCTCTAGGTTCTCCCAGCATCCTTCAGTCCCTATATAATCCAGACATTCTGGTCTTCCCTGCTTTCTCTTCCTCTCTGCATTTTCTCTCTCCCTGAATGCTTACTCTCTTTCTCTTCCCTCTCCCCTTTGTCTTCTTCCCCTTGGCAACTTACTTGGCCTCCTTCCTTGGGAGTGGGTCTGCCTGACTGTAGCTACCTAATAAACCTGCCTTTATGTACTATAATTTGGCTTGAATTGGCTCATTTCTTTGGTAGATAATATTTACCACTTATTGGCTTTTGGGCCATTTCATGATAGTACATTCCATATTGTATTGAACTTCAAGTTTGTTCTTCACCTCCTGTCTTCTGTTAATATTTAAGAGGTGTGAGCATTCTTGTTGCCACTGTTGAATGTTGATTCATTCACACCTCTTTGGTCTCTATCTTTTATTTAGTACATCCTTATACAGGACCTTATCTTGCTCTATCTCTTAGGCACATTCCAGAACTATTACTGGGTGTGAAGGCTGGAAATTTTTGCTGACCCATTGTCCTTCCTTCAAGCCATATAGCAGGGCAGTTTCTGACTAGCTTCCTGAAGCCTGGGTTTTTAGGCCTAATCTCCTGAACTGCCAATTCGAAGCTTGTTTGATGAGTCAGCCTGTCTCATCAAAGACTACATTTGCATCATAGATTTAGAGCCTGGTATGATGACCAGAAAGGGCTGTTGTGCACATGAGAAAACATACTCTCAAAAATACACACATACTCATGAACATGTAGAAGCAAAGATAGGAAGATCGACTGAGAGAATGAGAAGGATGATTCTGAGAAATGAAGAAGCTTAGATTTGCTTTCACAGCACAGAGCTTTTGCGTAAGGTGAACATCAGATTGGGTGACACGAACAGGTTTTCTCTTCCTCAATACAAGAGCCAATATTCTCAGGCATGAAGCTAATGTCACAAAAGATTTGACTAGGCTGACAGCATTGTGAAAATGATGACATTTCTTCTGAGGCTTTAACAACATAATAAAAATGATATTCATTTCTTGTTTAATCTCATGTGTTCTTCCAATTCATGTTTTTAGTAACAAGGTAAAAGGTAAAATACACAGTAGTTTAAGATGCTTCCCTTATTCCCATGTCCTTCTACAGTATAATGACCCACCTGTGAAGAGCCATGGTAAAGACTGGAAATGCTCCCACCTCAAGCAGAGTGTAGTAAAGAGAAGTGCAATAATTTTTTTTTAAATCATCAATGTGATTAAAATTTCAACACAGCTTTTAAGATCTGAGAGCATTTTGCTTAATAATTTAAGCTTCTTGGTTCCTTCTCAATTTAATTTAGGAGCAGGAGTTTTGCAAGCCTCTTTTTCCAGTCTCAACTTAGAATCTACTAAAACCAGACTCAGTTATGCATACCCTCAGCAAACTCTACCCTAATCTCCCTAGAACTCTGAATGGGAAACTCTTTAAGTGAGAGTCCACTAACAAGGTTGCTGGTTGTTGAATGGGCATTGGAAACACCTCTTCTATAGTTATGCTAATGAAAGTTCTTGAAATTATTGTCATCTTACTTTCTCATTCTATGGCAAAAGCAAGATGAAGAAAGGAAGTTTTATTTTGGCTCAAGGTTTGAGGATAAGAGCCAAAATTAATCTGTGAGCTCCACCAAGGTAACTTCCTGAAATGGTGGGAATTGCAGTTCTTGAAAAACAACAAAGCCACATGGGAAATACAGTGGATGTGTAGTTTTGTCCTTTAAAAAGGCCCTACAATTGCTGGAGGATCTACATGAAGATCTGCTTGTGGATCCCATTCTAATTGAGCCACTTTGTCTGGTCTCAGGGAGAGAAGATGTATCCTATCCTGCAGAGACTGAAGTGTAGGGTGGGGATTGGGAGAATATCCAGTATAGGGGGATCCCTCTTCTCAGAGAAGAAGGGGAGGGAGGTTGGGAGGAGGAGATTGGGTGGGGCTGGGAGTACAGGAGGGATTGATATTAGGGAGTGAAGTGAATAAACAGATAAAATTTTAAAGAGCACCCATAACATTTGTCTCATGGACACTCGCTAGGAATTTCAGAGAGTGGACCTGACCAAAGTTCCTCCTGGTCAGCATTTAATTTGAAACTTGTTTTAAATTGGGCTCAAAATTGTGGAAGTGGTTTTTCTCTTGCAAATTTTGCGATTAGCAGTACAACCCATCAAGTAGCATGGCAGCAGGTTACAAGGCACACAATCGCAGAGTGGCAAGATGGATGAGTTCTCCCTTTCCTTTTACTTTTACTGAGTATACCAGCAGGTTAGGTGACAACACAGAGATTTAGGAGGGGTTCTCCTTTTATACTCTCTGGAAGGACCCTCATAGATACACCCAAAGCTGTTTATCTCGTTAATATCCTAAGCATTTTGTTTCCTATTAAAATCTCATTAATACCCCAGGCATTGTGTTTCCTGTTAAAATTAAGCACCGAGCCCTCCTTTTGTCTATAAGATTCCCAAATGCAGTACAGCTGCCCTGCTGTTTTGTGTGGTAAGACTTACATCCTTAGTGAGGATTCTAGTAAAATCTGTAAGCATGAAATGTTACCAAGTTCTTAGCTCAAATTAGCACAATACATTTGCAATGGGAGGGGGCAGACTCAAAGTTTAATGGCCACCATGAAAAGTAATGAAAGTATAATAACTAAAGAAAGTTAAAGATAAAACCTGAATATCAGATTTGGAAGAAATTTTTAACAGGAAAAATTTAAAGGAAGGTATGTGCTCATTCTGTGGGAATGTGTGATCTTAGAGAACGTGTAAGATGACCTGAAAGACCTTGCTAGAATAGCTTCCTGGGGACCTTCCGCTAGAAGGTTGTGATGAACACTCCCTTCCTGGAATAACCCAACAAAACAAGCTTTACAAGAAAGCAAGGCAGCTTCATGTAATGACCAAGAATGTTTCAGTTCCCTCTTCTGGTGACCAAGACCTCTTCTCACCAGGGGCCATCAGTGCTGCTTAAGGAAGGTCGAGAAAAATGCTTGCCTCTCCAGAAGGGAGAGGCTAACTACCATTTCTAAAGGGGGGAATGAAAAAGTCAGTTTGGGCCAACCTTGGGTTTAATCCAACTCTTGTTGCTATTAAGGCCTGCCCTTAAACTGTATAAAAAGTATGTGCCTAGGAGATTAGGGGTCACCTCTGCCCTGTGCAGATCAATAAACCTCATGCTTATTGCATTGATCTCGGTCTCTGTGTTTCTGTGAGTGGGGCATCCTGAACGTGAGGCTCATCCTTCGTTTCCTTCATTTCCAAACTTCTCCAAGGAAGCTGGGGTCTCCATGATCTCTTTTAAAAAAAATCTATATATTCCATTTTCAAAAGTTTGTGGAGTGTTTTCCGTTTACCAGGTCGGGTCCACATCAGTTTCCTTTTCATTTCTCCACTTCATATTCTCATTGCACAAAGCTCCTTTGTTTGCTTGGAGAGAAGATGTTACTAATATCTGACTCTGAATGAGATCTTGTTGCTCTACAGGGTGGAGGGAAGTTCTAGACTGGGCTTCAATACCCTCCATATACCTTCCTATTATACTGGGACAAAAGGATGTCTTATAAGTTCTGTGATGGAGTAAAATATAGGAAGAAAAGAAATAAGGAAACAGGTAGAGAAAGAAAGAGTAAGGAAAAATGGAGAACTTAGGTATAATAAAACTGTGCAATTAATCTTGGCTCGAACTCACAATTGTAATTAATGAAGATATTATAAAGAAGCTTGAATTACTCTAGTGGTTTAGATGGGTGGCAGAGTGATTCCTTTGCAGGAATAATGGGTTCAACTGAGCATTCCACCACCACCATCATTACTGAATTTTGAAATAGGTAATGATGTTGTATTAATTTTAGCATATGCAGAAACTGGTAAGGTAGAGGCCGAGGCATTAACATGAGTAAATTACACCTTCATTGTTATGTGTTATATAATAGCATATTGTAAGGTACTATATTAATACACAGACAGCTTAGAATATATGCATAAATAAAATAAAAGCCAAACTGATTCTAAATTGTTAATATCATCCTTTTCTGCATGCATGTATATACATATTATATGCCTACATATTTTAAAGTATGGCTCTACATAGTATAATTCTCTATAATATATTTTCCTGTCTTGTAACGGAGAAAATTTTGTTCCATATTAGGATGTGGTTTAAGTCCTATGAATATATAAAGTACCTTGCAGCACATAAGTACTAAATATATGGTTGTAAGCACTAATAAAAGCCGCGAGACTCAAGATACTGATATTTTTTTTTTCTATTTTTTTTTTATTTATTTTTTTTCTTTCCATTTTTTATTAGGTATTTAGCTCATTTACATTTCCAATGCTATACCAAAAGTCCCCCATACCCACCCACCCCCACTCCCCTACCCGCCCACTCCCCCTTTTTGGCCCTGGCGTTACCCTGTTCTGGGGCATATAAAGTTTGTGTGTCCAATGGGCCTCTCTTTCCAGTGATGGCCGACTAGGCCATCTTTTGATACATATGCAGCTAGAGTCAAGAGCTCCGGGGTACTGGTTAGTTCATAATGTTGATCCACCTATAGGGTTGCAGATCCCTTTAGCTCCTTGGGTACTTTCTCTAGCTCCTCCATTGGGAGCCCTGTGATCCATCCATTAGCTGACTGTGGGCATCCACTTCTGTGTTTGCTAGGCCCCGGCATAGTCTCACAAGAGACAGCTACATCTGGGTCCTTTCGATAAAATCTTGCTAGTGTATGCAATGGTGTCAGCGTTTGGATGCTGATTATGGGGTGGATCCCTGGATAAGGCAGTCTCTACATGGTCCACCCTTTAATCTCAGCTCCAAACTTTGTCTCTGTAACTCCTTCCAAGGGTGTTTTGTTCCCACTTCTAAGGAGGGGCATAGTGTCCACACTTCAGTCTTCATTTTTCTTGAGTTTCATGTGTTTAGGAAATTGTATCTTATATCTTGGGTATCCTAGGTTTTGGGCTAATATCCACTTATCAGTGAGTACACATTGTGTGAGTTCCTTTGTGAATGTGTTACCTCACTCAGGATGATGCCCTCCAGGTCCATCCATTTGGCTAGGAATTTCATAAATTCATTCTTTTTAATAGCTGAGTAGTACTCCATTGTGTAGATGTACCACATTTTCTGTATCCATTCCTCTGTTGAGGGGCATCTGGGTTCTTTCCAGCTTCTGGCTATTATAAATAATGCTGCTATGAACATAGTGGAGCATGTGTCCTTCTTACCAGTTGGGGCATCTTCTGGATATATGCCCAGGAGAGGTATTGCTGGATCCTCCGGTAGTACTATGTCCAATTTTCTGAGGAACCGCCAGACGGATTTCCAGAGTGGTTGTACAAGCCTGCAATCCCACCAACAATGGAGGAGTGTTCCTCTTTCTCCACATCCTCGCCAGCATCTGCTGTCACCTGAATTTTTGATCTTAGACATTCTGACTGGTGTGAGGTGGAATCTTAGGGTTGTTTTGATTTGCATTTCCCTGATGATTAAGGATGTTGAACATTTTTTCAGGTGCTTCTCTGCCATTCGGTATTCCTCAGGTGAGAATTCTTTGTTCAGTTCTGAGCCCCATTTTTTAATGGGGTTGTTTGATTTTCTGAAGTCCACCTTCTTGAGTTCTTTATATATGTTGGATATTAGTCCCCTATCTGATTTAGGATAGGTAAAGATCCTTTCCCAATCTGTTGGTGGTCTCTTTGTCTTATTGACGGTGTCTTTTGCCTTGCAGAAACTTTGGAGTTTCATTAGGTCCCATTTGTCAATTCTCGATCTTACAGCACAAGCCATTGCTGTTCTGTTCAGGAATTTTTCCCCTGTGCCCATATCTTCAAGGCTTTTCCCCACTTTCTCCTCTATAAGTTTCAGTGTCTCTGGTTTTATGTGAAGTTCTTTGATCCATTTAGATTTGACCTTAGTACAAGGAGATAAGTATGGATCGATTCGCATTCTTCTACATGATAACAACCAGTTGTGCCAGCACCATTTGTTGAAAATGCTGTCTTTCTTCCACTGGATGGTTTTAGCTCCCTTGTCGAAGATCAAGTGACCATAGGTGTGTGGGTTCATTTCTGGGTCTTCAATTCTATTCCATTGGTCTACTTGTCTGTCTCTATACCAGTACCATGCAGTTTTTACCACAATTGCTCTGTAGTAAAGCTTTAGGTCCGGCATGGTGATTCCACCAGAGGTTCTTTTATCCTTGAGAAGAGTTTTTGCTATCCTAGGTTTTTTGTTATTCCAGATGAATTTGCAAATTGCTCCTTCTAATTCATTGAAGAATTGAGTTGGAATTTTGATGGGGATTGCATTGAATCTGTAGATTGCTTTTGGCAAGATAGCCATTTTTACAATATTGATCCTGCCAATCCATGAGCATGGGAGATCTTTCCATCTTCTGAGATCTTCTTTAATTTCTTTCTTCAGAGACTTGAAGTTTTTATCATACAGATCTTTCACTTCCTTAGTTAGAGTCACGCCGAGATATTTTATATTATTTGTGACTATTGAGAAGGGTGTTGTTTCCCTAATTTCTTTCTCAGCCTGTTTATTCTTTGTGTAGAGAAAGGCCATTGACTTGTTTGAGTTAATTTTATATCCAGCTACTTCACGAAGCTGTTTATCAGGTTTAGGAGTTCTCTGGTGGAATTTTTAGGGTCACTTATATATACTATCATATCATCTGCAAAAAGTGATATTTTGACTTCCTCCTTTCCAATTTGTATCCCCTTGATCTCCTTTTGTTGTCGAATTGCTCTGGCTAATACTTCAAGTACTATGTTGAAAAGGTAGGGAGAAAGTGGGCAGCCTTGTCTAGTCCCTGATTTTAGTGGGATTGCTTCCAGCTTCTCTCCATTTACTTTGATGTTGGCTACTGGTTTGCTGTAGATTGCTTTTATCATGTTTAGGTATGGGCCTTGAATTCCTGATCTTTCCAGAACTTTTATCATGAATGGGTGTTGGATCTTGTCAAATGCTTTTTCTGCATCCAACGAGATGATCATGTGGTTTTTGTCTTTGAGTTTGTTTATATAGTGGATTACATTGATGGATTTTCGTATATTAAACCATCCCTGCATTCCTGGAATAAAACCTACTTGGTCAGGATGGATGATTGCTTTAATGTGATCTTGGATTCGGTTAGCGAGAATTTTATTGAGGATTTTTGCATCGATATTCATAAGAGAAATTGGTCTGAAGTTCTCTATCTTTGTTGGATCTTTCTGTGGTTTAGGTATCAGAGTAATAGTGGCTTCATAAAATGAGTTGGGTAGAGTACTTTCTACTTCTATCTTGTGAAAAAGTTTGTGCAGAACTGGAATTAGATCTTCTTTGAAGGTCTGATAGAACTCTGCACTAAACCCGTCTGGTCCTGGGCTTTTTTTGGCTGGGAGACTATTTATAACTGCTTCTATTTCTTTAGGGGATATGGGACTGTTTAGAAGGTCAACTTGATCCTGATTCAACTTTGGTACCTGGTATCTGTCCAGAAATTTGTCCATTTTGTCCAGGTTTTCCAGTTTTGTTGAGTATAGCCTTTTGTAGAAGGATCTGATGGTGTTTTGGATTTCTTCAGGATCTGTTGTTATGTCTCCCTTTTCAGTTCTGATTTTGTTAATTAGGATTTTGTCTCTGTGCCCTCTAGTGAGTCTAGCTAAGGGTTTATCTATCTTGTTGATTTTCTCAAAGAACCAACTCCTCGTTTGGTTAATTCTTTGAATAGTTCTTCTTGTTTCCCCTTGGTTGATTTCACCCCTGAGTTTGATTATTTCCTGCCGTCTACTCCTCTTGGGTGAATTTGCTTCCTTTTTTTCTAGAGCTTTTAGATGTGTTGTCAAGCTGCTAGTATGTGCTCTCTCCCGTTTCTTTATGGAGGCACTCAGAGCTATGAGTTTCCCTCTTAGAAATGCTTTCATTGTGTCCCAAAGGTTTGGGTACTTTGTGGCTTCATTTTCATTAAACTCTAAAAAGTCTTTAATTTCTTTCTTTATTCCTTCCTTGACCAAGGTATCATTGAGAAGAGTGTTGTTCAGTTTCCACGTGAATGTTGGCTTTCCATTATTTATGTTGTTATTGAAGATCAGTCTTAGGCCATGGTGGTCTGATAGGATACATGGGACAATTTCAATATTTTTGAATCTGTTGAGGCCTGTTTTGTGACCTATTATGTGGTCAATTTTGGAGAAGGTACCATGAGGTGCTGAGAAGAAGGTATATCCTTTTGTTTTAGGATAAAATGTTCTGTAGATATCTGTCAGATCCATTTGTTTCATCACTTCTGTTAGTTTCAGTGTGTCCCTGTTTAGTTTCTGTTTCCATGATCTGTCCATTGGTGAAAGTGGTGTGTTGAAGTCTCCCACTATTATTGTGTGAGGTGCAATGTGTGCTTTGAGCTTTACTAAAGTTTCTTTAATGAATGTGGCTGCCCTTGTATTTGGCGCATAGATATTCAGAATTGAGAGTTCCTCTTGGAGGATTTTACCTTTGATGAGAACAAAGTGCCCCTCCTTGTCTTTTTTGATGACTTTGGGTTGGAAGTCAATCTTATCAGATATTAGGATGGCTACTCCAGCTTGTTTCTTCATACCATTTGCTTGGAAAATTGTTTTCCAGCCTTTTATTCTGAGGTAGTGTCTATCTTTTTCTCTGAGATGTGTCTCCTGTAAACAGCAAAATGTTGGGTTTGTTTGTGTAGCCAGTTTGTTAGTCTATGTCTTTTTATTGGGGAGTTGAGACCATTGATGTTAAGAGATATTAAGGAAAAGTAATTGTTGCTTCCTGTTATTTTTGTTGTTAAAGTTGGCATTCTGTTCTTGTGGCTGTCTTCTTTTAGGTTTGTTGAGGGATTACCTTCTTGTTTTTTCTAGGGCATTGTTCCCGTTCTTGTATTGGTTTTTTTCTGTTATTACCCTTTGAAGGGCTGGATTCGTGGAGAGATAATGTGAGAATTTGGTTTTGTCGTGGAATACTTTGGTTTCTCCATCTATGGTAATTGAGAGTTTGGCTGGGTATAGTAGCCTGGGCTGGAATTTGTGTTCTTTTAGTGTCTGTATAACATCTGTCCAGGCTCTTCTGGCTTTCATAGTCTCTGGTGAAAAATCTGGTGTAATTCTGATAGGCTTGCCTTTGTATGTTACTTGACCTTTTTCCCTTACCGCTTTTAGTATTCTATCTTTATTTAGTGCATTTGTTGTTTTGATTATTATGTGTCGGGAGGAATTTCTTTTCTGGTCCAGTCTATTTGGAGTTCTGTAGGCTTCTTGTATGTTCATAGGTATCTCTTTCTTTATATTTGGGAAGTTTTCTTCAATAATTTTGTTGAAGATGTTTGCTGGTCCTTTGAGTTGAAAATCTTCATCCTCATCCACTCCTATTATCCGTAGGTTTGGTCTTCTCATTGTGTCCTGGATTTCCTGGATATTTTGAGTTAGGATCTTTTTGCATTTTCCATTTTCTTTGATTGTTGTGCCGATGTTCTCTATGGAATCTTCTGCACCTGAGATTCTCTCTTCCATCTCTTGTATTCTGTTGCTGATGCTCAAATCTATGGTTCCAGATTTCTTTCCTAGGGTTTCTATCTCCAGTGTTGCCTCACTTTGAGTTTTCTTTATTGTTTCTACTTCCCTTTTTAGGTCTAGTATGGTTTTGTTCATTTCCATCACCTGTTTGTATGTTTTTTCCTCTTTTTCTGTAAGGACTTCTACCTGTTTGATTGTGTTTTCCTGTTTTTCTTTAAGGACTTGTAACTCTTTAGCAGTGTTCTCCTGTATTTCTTTAAGTGATTTATTAAAGTCCTTCTTGATGTCCTCTACCATCATCATGAGATATGCTTTTAAATCTAGGTCTAGGTTTTCGGGTGTGTTGGGGTGCCCTGGACTGGGCGAAGTGGGAGTACTGGGTTCTGATGATGGTGAGTGGTCTTGGTTCCTGTTAGTAGGATTCCTACGTTTACCTTTCGCCATCTGGTAATCTCTGGAGTTAGTAGTTATAGTTGACTCTGTTTAGAGATTGTTCTTCTGGTGATTCTGTTACCGTCTATCAGCAGACCTGGGAGACAGATTCTCTCCTCTGAGTTTCAGTGCTCAGAGCACTCTCTGCTGGCAAGCTCTCTTACAGGGAAGGTGCGCAGATATCTTGTTTTTGGACCTCCTCCTGGTCGAAGAAGAAGGCCCGAAACAGGGCCTCTCTCAGAAGCTGTGTTGCTTTGGCAGTTCCCAGAAGCTGTCAGCTTCTGTGGTGCAGACTCTCACCTGTGCAGACTAAAATCCTAAGTTCCAGGGAGTCCCGGAACCAAGATGGTGACCGCTGCTCCTGAGGCCGAGGCCGTCTCCCGAGCCAGGCGGACACCTGTCCTCTGGTCCGGATGGTGGCCGGTTATCTGCGGCCCGCCCAGGCTGCTGCCTCAGCGGCTCTGTGCTTCCGCCCGTCCCAGAAGCTGTCCGGTTCTCTGGTGCACCCTCTAACCTGTTCAGACTAATTTCCTAGGTCCCGCGGAGTCCCGGAACCCAGATGGCGACCGCTGCTGCTGAGGCTGAGATACTGATATTTTTTTAAAAGGATTTCTATTGGCTTTAGCTGGGTAAAGTGGTTTCCCAAAGCTTGAAGACCAAAGTTTGCATCTGCCAGTTGTCCTCTGACTTCTGTGTGTTCACAAAAGAGTTCTGCTGATTCAGAGAACTAAACAGCAAATGAAGGCTGTTTGCTCTTATCTGAGGAATTTAGATGTATGTGTGTGTGTGTGTGTGTGTGTGTGTGTGTGTGTGAGAGAGAGAGAGAGAGAGAGAGAGAGAGAGAGAGAGAGGTGGTGGAGGGGTTGCATGCTGTAAGAGAGTTGCTATCATGTCATTCCAAGACATGAAAATGAAAGTTTAAATGGTGGGGAGGGAGAGACTAATGGGGTGTGTATTATAGGGAAGTGGGGTTGGGGTATGGGCTATGAGAAAGGAAATGGACCAGCAAGAGCTGTGTTGAGGTTTTGTCTTTTACTGTCTATTGTAATGCTGCCCGCAAGACCTGGAACCTGCAGTTGCCCCTGGGACCCTGCCCCCAAGTTAATTCTGATTGGCTAATAAAGATGCTGACAGCCAATAGCTGGATACTTGAAAAAGGTGGGGTTGAGGTTCCATGGGCTTGGAGGGACAACCATGAGGAAGAACGGAGCAAGAAGAAGCCACCAGAAGGAACATAGAACATAAATGCCTGAGGCTATTTAAAACTCTAAAGGCTGTGTGTATCTTTCACCTGGGAACATAAATGGCCTAAGATGGAGAAGAAGCCCTGGGCCAGGAATATTTAATATTTTCTACTATAGAGCTGGGCAGAGGACTACACTGAGTGAGAATGACAAGAGAGTACAATGACTTATGTGTCTAAAAATGCCATCGTGAAACCTATCACCATAGGGTAACTATAAAATTTAATTTAAAGTAAAAGAAAGAGATATAGGAAAATTCTAGGAGCTAAGTCACTGAACACAACTTGAGGTGCCTGTGTGGAGCCATTCCTCAAGCCTTGGTCCTCGGTCATCACCTGCCACCACTCTGTTTTGTATTCAGGTTACTGTTTCTGCTTTGTGTTGTCATGCACCTCAATTCGTGTAAGATAGTACATAAACTGACTTCACCTGCCTCTTTGAGAGCTACTCATTCCCTGGATGTCTCCTGTGTATAGATGACATATTTGCTTTAACATAACTCTTATGATCTTTTTCTTATAATGCTTTTTTTTTTTCTTACAGCTCATATGACCAAGTTCAGGATGGCCAAGAGCTCCAGACAACTCTAGATCTGCACTCACCCTAAATACATGCGTCCATTAGCATTTCCAGGCAGAGAGATCAAAGGTACTGACACAGGGGCTCCCACATCGCTGTCGTTTAGCACTTTAATTACAGCCTTTTGAAATCAGTTTCACAGTTAAAAGGTAGCATGACATGCACAGGGAAAGGCCATGTTTTCATTCCAGAGTTTAATGTGCTAATAAAGAGCACAGAGAGGCAAGTGCCTGCACTGATATATATGTCATGTCAAACAGTCGCATAACCCAATCAAATGCAAGCATCAAGAGACTCAGCTGCTGCTGTGAAGAGGGTCAGGGTTCAAGTGATAACTGTTGACTGGAAGGTGTTTGAGAAGACCAGATGAAAATGATGTGTCTCTGTTCCAGTCTGTTATTTCCAAATGAGTAGAAAACACCCAGATAATACTAGGAGAATTTATCTATGATTTAATTTTGTCTTGTTTCTTTTCATTTATATTTTAGTTTTTGTATAATAGTGCTTCTATTTGGGGATTTCTCAACAACTGCTTCTGACTCACACTGAAAAGTCAATTGAGCACAACGTGGGCTCAGGTGCTAAGGTTCAAGCAAGCGTCTTGCCTGCAGTCTCCAACTTCCACTAGAATGGCTTTGCAAAACATTGTACGACTCCCCTCCCCCACCAAAAAAAAAAAAAAAAAAAAAAAAAACGACAAAAAAAAAAAAAACCAAACAAACATTTTTCTGATTTCCTTTTCAAGATAAATATTCTCTCAATCTCCTTCCGGGTTTATAATTCAGGAATGCCTTTGTCAAGAACTGTACAGACATCAGCTTGAGAAAATCAGAAAGACCATTTTAATTTTTTATATATGAGTTTGGATGGAAGGAGAGAAAATATTTTCACAAGCAATGATAAAAAAGGCAGATGATTTAATCACATGGACCAACCATACCCAAATTCCTCCCAGCCCTTACCTATGACTTACTTCATCCCAGAAGAAAAACCCTCTTGCCCATTATTTTCAAAGAGGTAAGCAGTTTTTTCCCATTGTTGAAATAACCTTGAATAATGCCTTGTTTTCCTATTTAATATGTTCGTTGGAATTGTTCTTTGAAAGAACTTTACTTAACCCAGTTGTGTTTTTAAAAATGAGTTTAATTCTAAACAATTGTCATTTTATAAATAAATGATTAAATACACAGAAATAAAATGAAGCACAAACATACTCTACAAATGGCATTACATATGTCAAGGTAAACACCAACAAGCCTTCTAAAATTGTGACAATTTTGAATTCCTTGCAATATCTCTCCATGTACTACATAACCCTTTTATCATATTTTCTTGAAAGCATTTCTACAAGATAGACATTGATTCACTATTGCTAAGCCTTTAGATATTCTAAAATTGAGAGTCCAACGGAAATGTATTATTCCATTTTCCATTTGTAAGGCCAGAGATGGATCAGTGACTAAAAGGATTGCTGTTCTTCAAGACAATCTTAGTTCCGTACTCCATAATTAAATAAATAAATAAAGAGAAATAAATATTTTTAAAGGAGCTTTTTTGCAAGATGTATTGTACCCTGCGTACTATACAAAATTTTTTGCTTCCCAGATTAAAACCTTCCATTCTGTTGGGAAGTTGCTTAAATAAGTAGGTAAATAATTCAAAGGTCTTCAGGAAGCCCCTGAAACTGACCACAATTCACAAGGCCTCTTTTTCCCAGAAATAAACAAGCCAAGTTGCTCAAAGTCCCTCTCAGAAAAGCTGCAAGGAAGGCTCATACCAAACCCGCTTCCTGCATGCAGCAGAAATAAGCTGAGCTGCTTGGAAGACGTTTAGATCACTTGGAAGAAACTCTCTTCAATCTGTTTAGCAAGCTGTAGGCTGCCCAGTGTGCTCAATGTTTTCAGGTTTCTGTGAACTGTCACTTATGCTAGGGTGGGCTTTGGTGATGCAGCTGTTCTTGAGTCATTTCTGCTCGAGACAGAGCAGAGTAAAGTTCCCCCCGTGTTCCTATAAGTAACCCCCCAAACTCATTGTTTCACCAAGTTTGGGCTTTGGGGGTATCTGTACTTTGGTCTGTTCTTGGCTCTCTGGGGGAGCTGCTGTGTGTGTGTTACATCTCCTGAGGAGAAGTCTTGTCACCCCAAAGGTGCACACTGATGTCAGTTGTCTGTGTTTTTCAAAAATGGATAGTAGTGAATGTGCTGAGAACCTTGGGTTTGAGACAAAAACAAAACAAAACAAGACAAAAAAACAAACAACTTTCTTATTCTTTACTTCTGTATTGTAAGAAAAGCAGCATTTCCTGTATTGGCTCATTATGTTAGGGTGGGAGTTTGTCCAAATAATCTCTTGCTTCAGCCTTTCCAACAATATCTGAGCTATTTATTCTGCTTAAACAAACTAGAGTGGATTCTGTAGAGGGCTTGCTGTTTGTTTGATTGTTTAAACTACAGTGGTATCTGTTGCAGGCTTTGCACTAAATCCATCCTACTGAAGATAAGAACTTAGAGCTGAGGAAGGATGCACTCCCAGGAACACATCACAGGAGGCACACATGCTACCTTGGCAAAGCACTTGCTTCTCTAGCACAGTTGGTTTGTACCACATGCCCCTTCAGCCACTTGTTCAAACTATAAAGCAGAATTTACTTCCAGAGCTGCTTTCAATGTGCTCACCTGTTTACTTTGCAGTCTTTGGAAAACCAAACTCTCACACACTTTGCTTGCTTGCTTGCTTGCTTGTCTGTTTCCTAGACTTGGAATCTCATAACCACAATTGCGTGTAAACTGATTTTCTGGTAAAATGAGATCTACACAGAAGCCCATCATTGAAGTAGCAGAGTACAAGCTGGGCTAACAATCGCTGCTCTCAGGAGTTTCAGGGGCTGGCTATGATGGGGCTTTGCATCTAGCTCTACATGTACACAAGCAAGCAAGAAATAAAACTAGAATAACCTTTCTGCAAAGCACACCCCATCTCCTTCCTGACAATGCAAGGCAAGATGCACAGTGATCTTGGCTTTCCACACGGCCCTGAGTTTTCATTTATTTCTTTAGCCTTTGTTTGAGAGTGGAGTTCTGGAAGCAAGAGTTCAAAGGCAATTGTGTGTTTGCGAAATAGTCTCACAGAAACTATCACAATTCATACTTCTTGTAGATATTAAAAGCTTTCACAGTGTTAACATTTATGTTAATAATTGCGAGGGAATGCTCTCTTGTTGGAACAAATTACTTGGAGTCCGGCTTTTACCTTTTTCCAAATAATGCTGGTTACTTTCTTGATAAAACACACAATACACAGACTTCTAGAGGAAAATGAAAACAGGAGAGTCCTTGAAGATACAGTAATAGTTCATACATTTACTTCCAAACTACAGTTTCAAGGTGTTACCTTATTTATTTAAGTAAGCAATTTTTAAAAATAAATGTATACTGAGCTGGAGAAATGGTCCAGCAGTTAAGAGCACTGACTGCTCTTCCAGAGGTCCTGAGTTCAATTCCCAGCAACCACATGGTGGCTCACAACCATCTGTAATGGGACCTGATGCCCTCTTCTGTCCGAAGACAGCAACAGTGTATTCACATACATAAAATAAATACATTTAAAAAATAAAAATAAGGAAAAATTAAGTTAAAAAAAGTACATTGATTGTGTTTTTTTAAAAAAAAGAAGAGTGGATTGATTACGCTTTCCATATCAAGAGATTTTTCAATTTGAGAACGAAAGAGAACAGTGTTTTCTTTTGTTTCTTTTATTGTTGTTTGTTTTTTTGTTGTTGTTGTTGTTTTTTTAATTATGGATTTGGAAGTGACATATATAATACACAGTTCAAAATGTACAACTGTATTACATTCCAGGTTTTAAATTAAGAAAAAAAATCCCAAAAGAATCCTGACTGTAATAGCAACAGCAATCTGCCTCACATCTAACAAGTTGTGTCTATGAGCTGCAAAAGCTAACAGAAGCTGAGCCACACAGATTTAGCAAACGATGCAGCACTGTGTGCGATAGCCTAAACACAGCAAAAGCTATGCCATGGTGTGATGGCGTGAGATGAGAAGAACAAAAATGTAGGTTTATACCTTAGCCAACAGTATTAACATTAATCTATGAGTTTAACAAAACACTAACAGAAACATTGCAGGAGACTCCAGACTTGTCACACTAATACTTAGGTTAAGAGAGCCAATGAAACAAAAGATACTCAGCAATTCTAAGAATGAGAAGAATGGGGACAGACTTGGCCTGTTGTGAATGGCGTGTCTGCTCTAACTGTGAGATATAGTACAGAAGTCAGTATTTAAATACAGATTCATGAAGGAGGCCATCCCCCACAGACCTCACCCAATATTGTCCAGTGAACCAGAGCCTTGTACATGTTAAAAAAATGCTCTGTTACTGAGCCATGTTTCCTGGATTTCATGAAGAATTTTTGACACATAGTTTATATTTTAGTTTCAATATTATATTTCAGGTAAAGCCAATATTTCAAATTATAGGATGCCTGGTGTTTCATTTACGATAGGTGAAAGGTAGTAATCATGTACCAGTTTATATGAAAAATATAGCAACTAAAGTTATTAAACAGTATTATGTGTTGTAGGGTGCCCTAGAACCCAACACGGAGCTGGGGATGAAAGTACACATGTTGTGCACACGAAGAACCCAATTCTAGAACTCCAACTGCATTAAGACTGTAATCAATGAGAAAACATACAAAATAGAAATTGTAACAACAGTAAAATAACAAACTAGTGTCGTTGAACATTTAAGTCTCTGTATGGTATGCGTTGCTTAGCCAAATACTTGATTAAAGAAAATTACTTAGGAAGTTCCCATCATTAAAATCAATAACGATAGAAAGAATCTGGACTTCTACCAGTTTAGAAGATCTTTGAAAATAGGCCAGTGTTGTTTCATAGTGTCTGTTCAGATTTGAGTGTTCATATTTTGAAGTGTCTGATCTATGTGATTTTCTATTTTGTGAAGCAAGCTAGTTGCAATTTCTTTTGACTTAGTTCCTCATTGCTAAGGAGATAACTGATAAAGCTCCCTATGTAAATACCATTTATGGTTATTTAAGTAAATATTTCTGAAACTGGTATTTTGTATGTAAACTCTACTGTTATATTTATCTCCCTCTCTCTTTTTAACTATGAGTCAGTGATTGCCATAATCTCCTTATTTTCACTCAGGTCTCTGCAGACAAACTATATGCACTGAATATGTGCACATATTCAATTGTTCTTTTTAATTTCCAAAAGATGAAGAAAGAAAAATCTTCAAGAAGTTCAGTGTAAAAATTTCCTTTTGAATTGTACAGTCATCTCAGCCATATGTTTCAAGTTTCCTATAACATATACAAAGGTAGAAAATGAACCATTAAGGCAACAAAAGATGTTGGTAACAAAGCAGAGAGCTGAGTAGAATATATTAAGCATTCCCTAGGAACCCGGAAAACAAAAAAAAAACCTACCATCCAGGAAACCAGGGCAGCCACCTGATCCCATTTCATAGGAGAGCCAGCAGAGGACAGAGTATCTCTCTAGACTTTGTCCTCAGGAAGTAGGGCAGCTGGAGGAACCAGTTCATTAAAGCTCTACTCAAGTGGGTCAGGGGTGCAGCCATTGGTCCTAAACTAACTGATGTGGATTGGTATTAACTCAGCTCCTTGTATAAGGTTGAAACAGCTCTGTAGAGCTTCCAGCACCATGAGAACAGCCTGAACTTATGACTACTAAATTCGGTACATTTCCAGCTGAATTCACGTTTTTGTAGCAACATGTCTCATGAAATTCTTGATAATGATGTATGTTAAGAGTCATTCATTATCCTATGATCAAATTCAGTTTGGCCTCTTGTATTATCGCTGGCTAAACCCAGCAATCTTGTCTTTTAACTGAAGCAGGTCTCTGTCTTCTCTGAGCTACCCTCCCTACCTTCTTCCCAGGGTTTTCCAGCAAATATACATATCTATCCTATACCCGTGTCGACAGCAGAAATCTAAGAAATATGCTCAGGTGAAGACTTTCAATAAGTCCATTGTCATTGAAATAATGTCAGAACTTTTGTTTGCTAAATTCATTACATCTTGGGGAAAAGATATAATACAGCAGTTGATGCTTAAGCCTTACTTGTTATAATTAATGTCTTAACAAAAGCAGACTGATGATCAGCCAAGTAAAAGCTATGCTAAGTTTGGTTGCATATACATCTACCCCACCCTTGAGTGTCAGACTAGGCTTTCAGGTCAGTTTTCCCAAAATTACACCCTCTTGTGGTCATGCCCAATCTTTTCACATAGGGATAAGATATTACCACTAAGGTACAATAAGGTTCACTCCAACTCCACACAACCATCCTGAAAAAACAGCCAAACAAACACCTGCAAAAACAAAGAGACAAACATCTCTGACTGTTCTAAGCAATCCCTTGATTTTGTGTTGGACCAGATTTGTAGTTTTTCTGTAGTGCATAAGGACTGCAGGCTGTGAGCTGCCCACCCCTGCCAGAGCAATGTCAGAAAGGGAAGTAGTGAAAAGTGATAATTAGAACAAAACATTTTCACAATTTCATTGCACAGATAGAAACCACATTTCTTCTTATTGCTCATGACCACCATTTGGCGCTTTGGGGATGTCATTCATGGGCTATTTTGAGAATTTATCCTATACAGTGGTGCAGAGCGGATGCGGGCAATTTGGAAATGCCTCTTATAGGAGCAGAGCACAGAGACAGAGGGGCTAGATATGGTACCATCATAATCAATCAATCTCTTTCTCTCTCTCTCTCTCTCTCTCTCTCTCTCTCTCTCTCTCTCTCTCTCATTTTGTTAAAGCATACATGAATTCCTTCCTCTTTTATACAGTCCACAGTACCTCTCAATGATTTCAACAGCGAGTCTAAAATCTTTGAATTCCTTATGAAACTTCTCTTTTATCTTTTCCTACCAGCTCCAGCTTAACAGCCCCCTAAGCCCTAGACTCACTGACATTTATAGTCATGGGTTTTGTACCACCAAGGCCTTTACTCATAGACTTATTATTGCCTATGTGTTTCTTTAAAAACCAAAATTCCAAAAGTTTGATTTTTTTTTTTTTTTTTTTTTTTAGCAATGAAGACTGAGGAGCTATATGCTGGGGTGAAAACCTGCTAAGTCAGAGAATCAGAGAAGATGCCAGCTGACCTCCCTACTCCACTGACATCCCAGAAGGCAAAACCCTCTCTCTCCTTCGCCATGCTGTCTTAAATACTTTTCAGCTCAAAGACCATCCTTTCTGTTTACTTCCATTCCTGTCAGCTGGTTCCTTGCTCTGCCTTTTGACCTGTCATCGACCTTATTTAGCTCTTGTTTACCCAAAGGTCTTCCACTACAGGTGTGTGCTTGGGCTGAACCACACCACAACTACTTGTTTACAATAAACAGAAAGCTCTTGGGTTAATGGTATATGGTAGGGCTGAGCCGAATCATGACAATCAAAGGTTTTCAAGTTCACAATCTTGGGGTTCACAATGTGATCAAATATTCTACAATACCCGTTTTTCCCTACTAATTTTTTCTTCTGTATTATCACTACTTATGTTTTAGATATGGACTGAAATCTTTTTCTTGAAGCCATGTTCTAGGTTTGGTTGGCCTCACACCAACTATGAGATGCCCTAATGTTATAACTATGTAATACCTGCTGTCTTCTGCCTACACTTTACAGCAATGGAGCTTGCAGGAGATTCAGCCCTTGACTACTGGGAGAAGGATAGAGCCTACATAAAGTTGAATTCTGTTGTGTGTCTCACTAATCTAACTCTCACTAATGGACAATTCATTGCTTTTCTTTTTTCCAGTAGATTCTCCAACCTGAGCTAAACCAGAAGTAATCTTCATTTAGTGATGGTTTTTATTTCTATGTCTTATTTTCCTTTTATTAAATTAAATTGACTTGACTGAAGCAAGAAACTCATCTTGGCTTACAATAAACTTAAGATATTACAACAAAACCAAGTCAATGACGTTTATATGCAATGTGCTTTGGTTTAATAGTCAGATAAAGTTTTCCAGTAATAAAATAAGAATCTTAAGAGCATTCAGAAACACTTCCAGTTGAACACCGTAGCTCTCTAAAATATTAAAAAGTCAAGGTATATCCATTATTGTAAAATGGTTTCAGATGTTTTGCTTCGAGGGCTATTACGGTACTAGAAATCCTTTAAAAATTTATTACAATTTCAAACATACAAGTAGTTCAAGTAACTGAATTTTTATTGTGTGTGATTTTCACAATATTTTGACCTCACTCTGACTTCCTATAACCTACACATTACATTATCCTAAAATGAAAAGAGCTGCCCAATTTATAGTCTGTTTTCAAAACAAAAGAAAGATACATAAGGTTTTATTGACTGTATGATGCTGGTTCCTGGGGATAGATACAAATAAAATGTCTACACATCTCAGAGAAGGAGCCAACCATAAATAATATTAAGCGTATCAATGAAGTTCAACATGATGAACCCTATCTTACAAGAATATGGGTGAGAGGTTACTTATAGGAACAGAAATGATCAAATACGGATGCACCATCAGAGGCCCACAAGAATATTAGTGCCTGCTCACAAAAACTAGAAGACTGGAGAAAATTCTCAGGCAGCCAAACAGATTGGAAAATGTCTCTGCTAGGTAGGTCAGTTGGCCTGAGCTACTTTTAGGCAGCTAGGCTGTCTGTCTCTGCTTCTTCCAGGTAGCTCAGTTTATCTGAGAGTGTTTCTTAGCAGTTCTTACTTCTTGCATAAGCTTGGGAAAGGCAAGGTTTAGAGAATCTGTTCAGTTTTAGGAACTTCCTGAAGCTTCTGAGTTACTTACTTCCTGAACTTAATGATGGGTTGCTTATCTTGGAGGAAATTGTTACACAACACACTTATGTGTAACTTTAATTTGTGTGTGTGTGTGTGTGTGTGTGTGTGAGAGAGAGAGAGAGAGAGATTAACTTTGATTTTATTTTATTTTTTATTAGATGTTTTCTTTATTTACATTGAAAATTTTATCCCCTTTCTTCATGTCCCCTCTGAAAACCTCCCTATCCCATCCCCCTTTCCCCTGCTCACTAACTTTAATTTTTTTAAACCTTATTTTTAATGATGGTCATTAAATACTTTAACCTCTCTTGTAGCACATCATCCACCAGAGGTATTGGAAAAAAAGGATATGGGTGAAGTGAACCTGTTTGGAAAGCTTCTTTGGAGCTACTCTTATCTGTGGTGTCTGGAAATCTACAATTCAGTTCACAGATTAACTGGCAGTGGCAGCTGATCCATTCACAAACACTCATGGATACACCAACAACAGTCTGGTTCAATAGAGTTGTGTTAGGGGCAGTGATGACACAACCTAGCAGAGACAGTCAGGCCTCAGCCTCAGCTCACTTGAGCAGGGAGGACCAACAAGAACACCAAGAGGAGTTCTTGGCTATGCCTCTCTTAAGGAAATGAAGATAAATAAAGATGAAGATGCAAGACCCACAAGTGTTACACAGCTAGCTGTACCAGCAAGCCAAGTTTTGTCTCTGCTACTCCATGGAGTCCTATATATCCTCCAAATATCATGTGTCCTCATGAGGCACATGTCTCACCTCATTGTGGTTCTTGCCTCATCACATATCTTGCCTCAATATGTGCATCCAACCAGCCTGAGTCCAAAGAGGAAACGACAAGAAACTGCAATACACCACTAGAATTTTTTGGTGCATTTCTCTCTATGAAGTCCTGACAATTGCAGCTCAACTACACAATGTAAGGTGGACCAATATATGCATGTTGTTAGCAAAGAATCCTTCATCACATGTCCTTTCACATGGTTGCTTTAGCCGAACACCCTCTTTTCTATGTTTACTTCAGTGAAATGTTCCTTCATGAATCTACCTTAGCCTTTCACACCTGTGTCCACTTTAACAAAATGTCCTTTCACATGTTTGCCCCAGCAAAACACTGTCCAATCATCTCTTCAAAGAACCTTTACATTTCCACTTCAGTTATGTATCTTAACAACTAATCAGACAATCTACTATAAATACAGAATTCAGAATGTTTTATCATTTGAAGGAATACATAGTAATTTGATAATTTTGAGTTATTAGCCAAGATGCACCTACTATACCCCCACCTCTGGGTTGCACCTGATTTAGAGAGGGTGGTTATAATAAATAGATCATAAAACAATTAGACCCAAACTCACAAAGAAATTAGGTTATAAGGACACATGCTCCACTATGTTCATAGTAGCCTTATTTATAATAGCCAGAAGCTAGAAAGAACCTAGATGTCCCTCAATAGAGGAATGGATACAGAAAATGTGGTACATTTACACAATGGAGTACTACTCAGCTACTAAAAACAATGAATTTATGAAATTCTTGGGCAAATGGATGTATCTGGAGTGAAGTAACCCAATTACAAAAGAAGTCACTTGATATTCACTCACTCGTAAATGGAGATTATCAGAAACTTAGAATACCCAAGATACAATTTGCAAAACATAAGAAAATCAAGAAGAAGGAAGACCAATGTGTGGATACGTCATTCCTCCTTAGAATAGGGAACAAAATACCCATGGAAGGAGTTACAGAGACAAAGTTTGGAGCTAAGCCAAAAGGATGGACATCCAGAGACTACCCCACCTAGGGATCCATCCCATAATCAGCCACCAAACTCAGACACTATTGCACATGCAAGCAAGATTTTGCTGAAAGGACCCTGATATAGCTGTCTCCTGTGAGGCTATGCTAGTGCCTGGCAAATACAGAAGTGGACGCTCACAGTTATCTATTGGATGGAAAACAGGGCCCCTAATGAAGGAGCTAGAGAAAGTACCCAAGGAGCTGAAGGGGTTTGCAACCCTATAGGTGGAACAACAATATGAACTAACCAATACCCCCAGAGCTCATCTCTCTAGCTGCATATGTACCAGAAGATGGCCTAATCGGCCATCATTGGGAAGAGAGGCCTCTTGGTCTTGCAAACTTTATATGCCCCAGTACAGGGGAATGCCAGGGCCAAGAAGTGGGAGTGGGTAGGTAGGGGAGCAGGGCAGGAGGAAGGGTATAGGGGACTTTCGGGATAGCATTTGAAATGTAAATGAAGAAAATATGTAATAAAAATTGAAACAAAAAAAGAAAGTTGAAAGGTAAGTCTTTTTTTCCTCCTGGTTAGATTTGATGATGGATAATATTGATTGTGAACTTCACGATATCCATGATCACCACACTGGAGAATCCCTAGGGCCCACCTATGTGTGATTATCTTGATTAGGTTAGTTCCTTAACACTGTGTGCTGAACTATCTAGACGGGGTTCATTGAAGTGGGTTGACTCAGCCTCACTATGAGCCATGCAAATTTTTGGCTCTTGTCCTGGACTGCATAGAAAGGAGAAAGCTAGCTGAGTAACAGCATCCACTGTTAATTCTACAATAAAGAAGGAAGTCTAGAAGAGGGATTTTGTTGCAATTATAAAAGCTGGTACCTCTAACCGGGATCACTTATATAATTTTCGCTACAGTGAGGGTCTTTCTTGTTTACCAGGACAGCAGGTAAACAAAAATGACACAGGATCCTGGGATTTGTGACTGACAGGAAGATCAGCAAACAGTGGATATCAAACTGAGAATATTTAGCTGAGGTGCTGGACAAACTTCTGTATGCTATACTATGGAGGCAAACACTGAGTGTCTGGCCAGTATTTCAGGAGAGGGGCAGGAGGATGAGGGATTTCCTTTGGCAGCATCACTCCTTTAATATGCAACATCCTAATTCAGGAACATTGATGTATTTTCCTTTTTTGTTGTTGTGGGTAAATCCTTTACTTGTCTATGAGATAATATTTCTGTCTTTAATTTGAGATTAAAAATGTTTCAAAAGCCCACCACAGTTTGCCCAGAGAACACATGAAATTAAGACTTAGCATCATATCATATTGGTGACCTCAATAACCTAGACAGAAAACAAACTGCTTCTGTTTGAGGTCCAAAAATGGAAAGTCTGCTGCAGTCAATGTTGTAGACAACAAATAACGACTATTGTTTTGTCAATTACACAAACCTTTCTTTGTTCTTAGTACTTGATTTATCATCAGTGGATGGACAGACCCATAACCACAGAATATATTATAGCTGATTAGACTTCTGTGCTATGATGAAATATTGCCCAGAGTGGCATGAGGGCCACTTCTGACAAGAAATTATCATGACACACAGTAGTTAAAATTGTCAGAACAAATACAAATATTCTTTATATTTGTATTAATAATCCTTATATAGATATAGATCCATGGTCACAACAGGGAACTTTAATTGTATATGCAAACTGTGCATTAAAATTTTAGGCAACCTTACTCAGTCAATATTAAGACAATGATTTTCAGATCATTTTATCTGAATATCTTGATTTTCAGGTAACAATTTGAGGTAAACAGACTAAATTAACTGAAACAAACACTATTTTAGGGAAATATTTATTTACTGTATTTTGACTATACCTACAACAGCATGGAAGTCAATCTATTCATGAAAGCTATTCAAAGATAGATCTTTAAACAAGATTTTGCTAACGGTGTATCAAAACATTGAATGTTTCTTCAAACTCAGACAATGGGCTCACTGTGAGACCTGGGTTACCAAAGAAATAGAAAATATTTTTCAGAAAATATTTCTGAAAATATGAAGAAAAGATGTGCTTAAACGACATCAGAATTTAGTGCATACAGTAGAAAAACAACTGCCAACATGTCACAAGGATCCCTTTTTATGAATAATTAATGCCAGTGTCTATATTGTGTTGGAGTTTTTCTCTTCTATTCTATGTTATGTCTCACTAATGCTAATCTGATTCTGGAACTATTCCTAGAAAACCTGAAAAACAGAGTTGGAGATACATTTAGGTTATGCCACTGATACAGTTCTTGCTATCCTATGTCCATTGTTCAAGACAAAGTGATTAAGCCATATTTTCAAAAGGATGTCTGAAAGGTTCTATCCAGCAGCTGACTGAAACAGATACAGATGCCCACAGCCAAACATTTGATGCAGATGGAGGTCAGGGACCATTACTGAAGAACTGGGGGAAGGATTAAAGGTTCTGAAGAGGATAGGAACCCCACAGGAAGACCAAAAGAGTCAACTAACCTAGACTCTTAAGGGTTCTCAGAGCCTGAGCCACCAACCAAAGGGCATACACAGGCTGTCCAGAAGCCTTGACATATATGTGGCAGATACATAGCTCAGTCTCCATGACAGTCTCCCAACAATTGGAGTATGGGCTATCCCTAAAGCTGTAGCCTGACTATGGAATCCCTTCCCCAACAAGCCTGCCTCTTTGGCCTCAGTGGGAGATGATGCACCTAATCTTGTGAGGAGATACCTGGGGGGAGGGGTACCCTCTCAGGGAGAAGGGAAGGGGGAATGAGAAGAGGGACTCTGTTATGGAGGGGCAAAGAGGGGGCAGTGTTTGTGATGTAAATAAATAAAAAAAATCTATTGACAGACTACTGTAAAATGGCCTATTGGGATATCAGCAAATAGTACGTTTATGCAGTTAGTCTCAGGGGCTTTGGCTTTCACATGTGTGGATCCTATCAACTTTAAACCGAAAAAAAATGCTTGATTGCTACTGAGTATGTACAGACATCTTCTAAATCCTCTAGAAAACAGGAGAGCAAAACAGCTCTTCAGACATTATTCACACTAAATGAGATGCAGCAAATCATCTAGGAGTAACCTAAAAGATCATATGCAGCTTCCTGTTGGGAGCCGCCCCCACATTCACCGTCACAAGATGGCGCTGACATCCTGTGTTCTAAGTGGTAAACAAATAATCTGCGCATGTGCCAAGGGTATTTTACCACTACTTGTACTCTGCCTTTCCCGTGACGTCAGCTCGGCCATGGGCTGCAGCCAATCAGGGAGTGATGCGTCCTAAGCGAAGGATAACTCTCCTAAAAGGGGACGGGGTTTCCGCCATTCTCTCTCTTACTTGCGCTCTCTTGCTTGCGCTTTTGTGCTCTGGCACTGGCGCGCTGGCGCTCTGGCTCCTAAAGATGTAAGAGGGGCGCTTTCGTTTTTGGGCTTGGGGGCTTGCGCTCCTGCTCCTGAAGATGTAAGCAATAAAGTTTTGCCGCAGAAGATTCTGGTTTGTTGTGTTCTTCCTGGCCGGTCGTGAGAACGCGTTTAAGAGCTTCCCACATGGGGCTGGACTTCCTTTCAGGAGTTGAGAATCCATGGGTACAGAGTTAGGCACTATCCTGTTCCAAATCACTACCCACCCCATCCACATGGGGAACTTCCCAAGAGATTTTGTAATAGTGTATAATCTAGAAGAGAAAATGTATCCTCTCATTATACAGCAACCCAGAATGAGTAGATGATTAGTAAATGAAGAAGGAATTTCCCTATTCAAAACTGTTGCTTTTCTACCATCAGGAATCATTCTTATTTCAACACTGAACCCTATCTTCTTTCTTTGGTGATCACACACGCCGAGCCCTGCCAGTTGCAGTCTGTCACCTAGAAAGGCATATAAGTCAGCTAAGCATGAAGTTTTCTTCTTTATCAAAATAGCCCATTCAGGAAAGCGCAAAGCTCTGTGATGAAGAGTTCAATGCCTGAACCCAGGAGAGCACTAAGGTTCAGATCCTGCTTCCTTTTCACTTCTGAGTTTGATTCCAGTAGCAACCTACTCCAGCCTCCGAGATTGCAACCTGATGCTCACATTGCTTTGCTTCTCAGCAACAAGACTTGAGCCTCAACCAGTGCATCACAATGGCTCTGAAGTAAGGCTGGAGGGTGGGGGTGGGGTACTGTAAAAGAACTTTAACAAATGAGGTTGTTCTGAGAGTGAAGAGAAAAGGAAAAGAGTTTTCATTTATGTTAAAAGTTTTTAAGATTTATTTTTTATTTATCATGCATGGGCATTTGCCTCTCTCTCTCTCTCTCTCTCTCTCTCTCTCTCTCTCTGTGTGTGTGTGTGTGTGTGTGTGTGTGTGTGTGTGGTCTTAGTTGAGGTTACTATAGCCGTGATGAATCACCATTACCAAAGTAAGTTGGGGAGGAAAAGGTTTATTTGGCTCCCACAGTGGTTTATTACACTTCCACATATTAGAAGTTCATTACTGAAGGAAGTCAGGACAGGAATTTAAGCAGGCCAGGAACCTGGAGGCAGGAGCTGACACAGAGGCCATTGAGGGGTGCTGCGTACTGTTTTGTTCCATGTGCTGGCTAATTTAATTTAAACACAAATTACAGTCATTTATAAAGAGGGAATCTTGATTGAGAAAATGCCTAACAATGGGCTGGAGACAAGCCTGTAGGGTATTTTCTTAAGTAATTGATATAGGAGGACCCACCCCATTGTTTGTGGGGACATCCTGGGTAATGTTCCTGAATTCTGTAAGAAATTAGGCTAAGTAAGTCATGGAGAGTAAGCCAGTATGCAGTATTCTTTGATGGCCTCTCTGGTAGCAGAACCTCCAGGTTCCTGCCCTGTTTGATTTTCTGCCCTGACTTCCTTCAAGAATGAACAGTGATGTGGATGTATAAACCAAACAAACCCTTCCCACCCCCCACCCCCACCCCCACATTGCTTTGGTCATGGTGTTTCACCATAGCAATATTAACCCTAAGAGTCCCTTCATGGCTTGCTCAGCCTACTTTTTATAGAGCCCGGGCCAACAATGACCCCACCCACAGTGGGTGGGGCCCTCCACATGAATCACTACTTAAGGAAATGCCCTGCATACAGGCTTCGTACTGCCCAGTCTTATGGAGGCATTTTCTCAGTTGAGGATTCTTTCTCTCTGATAATTCTACTTGTGTCAGGATAATATAAAAACTTAGTCAGGATAATGTGTACATGCATGCCACATGAGTACCTGGCACCCACAAAAGCCAGAAGAGAGTATCAGATTCCCTGGAAGTGGAGTTACAGATGGTTGTTAAGTTATCATGTGGGTGCTTGGAACCAAACCTCCAAATCTGGGTCCTCTATATGAGCAGTACACAAAAGCTTTTAACAAATGAGTCATTTCTTTAGCCCCATCTAATAACTTTTAATTTTCAAAATCCTGTATGTATTTTATCAATTAAACTCTTCAGTGACATTGACAATCTGATAAGTAATATATGTATACATATATATTCACATATTTATAGGTTAAGAAAATAAGCAAAATCAAAAGAAAAAGTAAGAACAAAATCCTTTATGTTTATAGAGTTGAAATAACAATATGGCTTCATATACTAGTCTTTGTTTTCCTTTATTAAAGTCAGGGAACTTCCAGTTAGGATTAAAATGTATGGCTCTGAGAAAGGTATGGTGGTACAAGCCCAGAAGCTCAGCACTCCAGAAACTGAGGCAGGAGGATGGCTAGATCCAGGCAAGCCTGTGTTCCACAGTAAGATGCTGTCTAAAAATAAAGAAAACAATGAAGAGAAAGAAGAAATAGGACACGTGGTGGCCTGATTATGTTAGGGTTGGGGGTTGCCTTCATCTCCTCTTAGTAAAAAGAAAAACAACAAAAACAAGTGATAAACGTCACTCTATTGCTTCTCAGAAATCCCAATTCTCACTCTTGATATACTTCTCACTATCCAGCCAATCACTTTTCTTCTTTACCTACTGCAAGCTGCACCCCCCCCCCCAAATTTGGGCATCTTACCTTCGTGACTGTGCCTTCATTAGTTCATATGAGAAACTAGAAAAGAGCCAGAGCCTGTTGCAAGTCCCACGATTTTCACATTGAGAGTAAACATGACTCCTAATTTGCTTTTCAATGACTATGTCTTCCTCTCTGATCAGCTGAAAGCAATAATCAAGTGCTATATTTATCCCTTAATTCAGACTCACAACTGTAGCTCAGACCTATTATTTTATGGAGGCCCTATTGAGTTCCTTCAATCAGAGTATGACAACAAAAGCTAAACACAACACATGATATACACAGGCTAGTGACATCAGAAAACACACAGTCCCAAGCCTGACAACACACCACATACATGAGAAAGATAGACTATCCTATACTTTTAGGACAAGCAGAAGAAACCCAGTGTTGAGAAGTCTGACAGAGGGGATTTCATTAGGCGTGGTTTTTTCCCTTGGCAGGAATCTGATGGAATTAGATTTTCTTTGCCATCACAACAAAGAGAAACTCAGGATGTATGAGAAATGATATTTATAGGCCCCAAATAGGAAACCTAGAAATACCATGCCTACATGAGGAGGAGTGCACATCTACTTCCAAATGGCATCACACAAGACATATGGTTGAGAATGGATGATGGATGACATAAGTGAATAACTTCCAGCCAAGATTTCCATAAGGGATTTCCTACCTGACCTTGCTACAGCCATTGGTGTAAAAGAAGAGATTCTTCATCGTGCTTTCCGAGCAGTGCCTTCAAAAGTGCTCTCAAATTTCTATTCCACATAATGAATTTTATCTTAGACTGTTTGCTGTATTTTCGTGTTTTAAAAGACCTCATTGAATATTCTTCAAAATACCTTCCCTCTTAACGTTCCATCTCTTGCCCAGAAATGACAGTGGACATTTGTGCCAAATGTACTACTTCTCCTTGCTGCTTTTCCTGTTTCATTACCTCTTAACAACTCTGGAGGTGAAAGCAGCAAAATTTTGAAAGGAAAAATATACCTCAAGCCTATAAGAATGTTCTTCAGTTGGTGTAGTTTTATTTCTTTGAGAGGCAGGCACCTAGATGTCTGTTTGGGTGTAGAATGTATCTTCAAATGAATGGTGACCCAGCTAGCACCCAAATGTCTATGACCTTTGTGCTTTCTGCTCCTTATGTCTTCTTATAGCTGTTTGTCATGGAGCATCCCCTGCCTCCCAGTTTTCTATGTGCTATATACTACACTCCCTTATTCAAACTGTGGGACTTTAATTCAACAGCTTTTCTCTCTTCACTAGGCCAGAAAATGCTGACTCAGCGCCTAAAAAAAGCCTTCAGAAGTCTAAAAAGAAGCAAGGAACAGAGTTTATAATGGCTGAGTTTGGCTTTATACAAGAAAACAGAATTTCTCCAAAACTGCATCTTGTACATTTCATTCTTGAATAGATGTAATCTTGAGAGTCTGCAACTGAAAAATAATGATGTCTAAGTATCTCCATCTTCAGATTACTTCCCCATGAACTCTTCTTTCTACTTGGCTATAGACTAGAAAGTCATAATAGTTGTCCCCAAGGATTGAACACATTACCACTTAGGTAACAAACCTTCTTCCTGTCTCATTACACTTAGAATAGCTAATTGTCTCTTTTCCTAAAAGCCTGGAAGTCAGAGAAGGTTTAAACAGACAGAATTTCCAAAGCTGTTTTCTTTAATATTTCAAAGCCTTATCGTTTCTTCTTCGGAATTTAGAATACCCATCACTTTGGATATATAAAAATTTGAGAGATGCAGAAATGTTTTGTTTACCTCTTTTTGAAAATTCTAGACTACGGATGAAAACAGATTTTTAAAAGACTGAACATAGATGTTCGGATAGTAGAAAAATGGTAGATAGTAACATATGGAAAATATGAATACAGAGTAGACATAGGCTGAAGGAATGCAAGAAAGTAGAAGAATAATGGGAAAGCCCCTCACTGGCAACAGAGTGGACCTTGGCCTTCTCCTATGCAACACAGTGGGGCTGGACCTGGCAGAAAAACATACAAATGAGCCAGCCCTAAGGGTGTGTGAGCAGGACCTGGCCTACCCCCACATAGGCTTTAGCGCTTAGGACAGTGGACCTCAGCCTCTACTGGGCAGCATAGTAGAGCTGGCTCTGGTGGCATCAGAACTGTCCACAGACAGCCAGAAGCTGTTTACAGTCAGCTTATTAACCCATCCATGACATTATCCCTGGGCGACAAAGACTCTCTTGCATCTGTTGCCATGGTACCTGTCGCATACCTTCTACATTAGTTACCAGCATCACCTACTTTATCTACATCATGGCCTGGATAAAGGACACACACCCTGACCCACAGCTCGCTCGCTCTCTCTCTCTCTCTCTCTCTCTCTCCCTCTCTCTCTCTCTCTCTCTTCCTCACTTCTTCCCCTCACCCTCCTTCAGGGTCATCTCTATCAATAAAGACCTCTCCCATGAGAACTGTCCTGGCTTGGAGTGATCTGTCCAGGAATATGCCACCTCTTCTAACATCATGTGTGTGTAAACTGTCTCTGAAGAGCTGACCCTATCTCTTGAAGATATTGGCATTGGGTGACCTAGCAGAAGCGCTGCTGGAGAGCTCACTCAGTTGGTGCAGATAAGGGAGAGCCAGCAGGCTGACCAGTTAGTTCAGCTACTACCCAGGCCCAGACTCAGGACCTTGAATTGGCCTACCCCAAAACATTCATTATCCATGAACTGCTGGGGCATGAGAAAGTACCGGTCCTACTGATCCAAAGCTGCACAATCTCCATGACTGGGACAATAATAGGGAAACCCAGAGGAGTTCTGATGAGGAGCCAATATTGATGGTGTCACAGAAACTCAAAGAGATAAATGACTCATTACAATGAGCATTTGCTAATAAAAATGTGTGGACAGAGGAGTCATACTATGACACACTACAGCTTACCTTACAGGATAAGGTGTTTTGTTTAATTTTGATTGTGTGTGTGTGTGTTTTATTTGGGTGGGGGGGATGGCAAGGGTAGAGGGCAGATATGGAGACACAGGGAGATGAGGGGGAATGCAGTGCATTATATGAAATCCACAAAGCATCAACGAAAAGGTTCTAGAAAAGAATTATGGGCTAGAACATAAAGAAATAGATCCTGGGAGAGAGTATGGATGTATTAACAGTACAATGGGGGATACACAGTAGGGGTGAAAACCAGAAGACCATAATAGTATGTGAACATTCAATTAAGTGATTGAGTCCTAAGAACAATAAGTTTTATGATTATGCCTAGTTGCTAAGGCATTTGTGTACAGATTCAGTGCTTAGGTAATTTTTATAATTGAGGCAAAAAATGGAAGACTATGCATGTCTGTGACTACCATGTTGAGAATGTAATCCATAAGACACAGTGTAGACAATACTGTGGTAGTCTCTGTACTCTACAGAGGGTATCTATTATATAATGCTTCTCTTAAATATTCTTTATGAAGTTATCCTTTCCTATCTACTGCATTTAAATTGCCTTTATTTTGTCTGTACAGCAGAAAGCAATTAAGATTTTCACCAAGTTGTTCTACATGATTCACAAAATTCATAATTCTGCTTTGAGTTTCTCAAAAATAAAAAGAGTGGAAATCACATTAATACAAGTGCTAATTTATGCTACTGTGAAGTTCTTATGCCTATAATAGCTGTTGGGGTTTTATGGACAATTAGACAGTGCACAGGATGTAGTTATGAACTAACAGATTTCTCATTAGACTATCTAATAAATATTTTCCACTTTGCTTTGTAAAACATGATCTCCTTTTAAAGTCTTTGTTCCAAAAGATAAAATGCAATTTATAGTGAATGTTAAATTAACTTAAGTAAAATTCCCTTCATTTATTTTATTTTATTTTATTTTTTATAGAGAATGGATGTTGGCAATTGAATGCCTGCTGTTTATTCAAAGTGTGTGGATCAGCAGCGGACATGGACAGTTGGCTGATTCCCCACTTCCCACAAGTGGGATGCTGTGCTCTGTGAAGGGAGGTTTGTTATCTGCACAATGAGCAATGGGGAGAAGAGGGCACTTGCCTTTATTCCCATGCAAATAAGCTATCTGCAGGTGGCCTTTGAACAGGAGGTAAACTATCATTAAAAAAAAAAAAAAAAAAAAACTGGGTCAAATTCTCCTTCTTTGTGCTCAAAATTTAAATTGTTCAAGAAGAACTTCTTAAATGTTACTATGCTGTTTCCTAAGAAAATTGGATATGATGCCAACTGTCCTTTTACAGTGCTATATCAGCTGAAATATTTTCCTTTTGTAGGATGATTTAAATTTTTGATTTGACTCTGAATGTATCTTTACCATCTGTTTCTCTGTATGATATGGAAACTTATTAAGGAAAAATCTCTTAATTGTATAAAACCTTTACACTTCTGAGCCCATGAGTGAAGTCTGGTAAATTCTGTGGTGTCCTCTTGAAGTACTTTCTGTTTTCTTGGAGGTAAACAAATTAGTTTCTATTAAAGGTGCTAATATCTCTTTAATAGATCTCTTTAACAAAAAATGTTTGCTGATTTCCTGGTCAAATTTCAAGTTTAGCAAGTAGTAACAGTGTCATAACCTGAACAGCTTACTGTTTTTGTATGTATCTTCAACTACATTAAATAGACCAGTACTTTTTGTGGTGATTTGGATGAGTGTGGCTCCCAGAGGCTCATATATTTGAATGTTTGGTCCCCAGTTGATGGAACTGTTTAGGAAGGATTAAGAGGTATGGTGTGGTCTTAGAAGAAGTGTATCACTGGGATTGGGCTTTGCGGTTTCAAAAGTCCATACAATTGCCAGTTTCTCCCCTCACCACCTCTTCCTCCTAATAATAGATAAAGATGTAAGCTCTCAGCTACTACCCCAATACCGTGCCTGCCTGTGTGTGTGCTATTATGCTCTGCACTATGATGGTCCTTGACCCAAACACTTTGACACTGTAAGACCCGAATAAAGTCTTTCCTCTATGAGTGGCCTTGGTCATGGTGTCCTAGCATCACAATAGAAAAGTAACAAAGACATCTCTCAAGCTCAGATTCTTAATAATTTTAAGATATTAGCAAAATATATTCAAGTCCCTTTGCCACAATGTAACACAGTTGCTCTCTAGGACAATTCCCAACTGAGTCCTCACTTCAATCTGAAAGATCAGAAACAAAGTCTTTTCTGGCCTAAAACCTATTAACATCTCCATCTCCTAAGAGCACTCTAGGATATATGTGACCCCGCTTCAAAAAAAAAAAACAAAAAACAAAAAACAAAAAACAAACCCAAACAAACAAAAAAAACAACAACAACAACAAAAAAACAAACCCCAGCTCTACAGCCTCCTATCCTATAGTAGATAGTTACAGAAATGCTTCCAGTTCCCTGGTTTTCTATGTTGGTCAGATTTGATATGAGTGGTCTTGGTCTCCCTTAATGAGGGTGACAGAACATAATCTGTAAGCCAAATAAAATAGTTTTTTGGTTTTTTTTTTTTTTTTTTTTTTTTGACTCTCTGCTTCTCAGCTCCCAATTTAACAGAAGAAAAGGTGGGCTCAGTACAAGAACAGCCTGCATCACAGTAGCCAGGAAGCAGTCTCAAAGAATGCCTACTCTAGTGTGCTTTTCCCTCCCTCCTTCTTTATTCTTTCTCTGCTTCCAGCCGATTCTCAAGTACTCTTGCCTATTTTCAGAACTGGTCTTCCTTTTGAGTTAATGCTCCCTGTAAGCCACTTCATAGACAGACCCAGAACAGAGCTTGTGGGAACTACTCTATTCAACCAAGTATAAAATCAAGTTTAATAACTGCATAGGCAGCCTTATGATTCATGTAACCCACACAAAGGGAGGAGTAAAAGAGCAAAGCAAAGGGAACTATTATCTCCTTCTCTGGACAAGGAAGCAAATCTAGAGAGCAGGGTAAGCTAGCCTTGTATAAATAAAACACAAGAGTTAATATTCTACTTGATTATAACAGTAAAATTCTCTTTCTAGAAGAAGATAATTTCTTTCTTCTAATTTTTCTAATCAAATTTGTCCTCTTGTTACTAGGTCTGAGGCTGAACAATGACTTTCTGAGTCCCACTATTGAAATCCCTTGAATTACATGTCCGTCTATCTTGTTCAACTGTTTAGAGTCCTCATGAGCTAGGATCCTCTGATTTTCTTCAGCTTATTACTCTTCTCTGCCGTTAGCTCAGAATGCACTTTACAGAGCTCTAAGATCGGTTGCAGCCTCTCCTGAGGAAGTGTCTTGTGTCTGTCAAGTACACAAATATGTAAACCTTCCTATGGAACCTGAACCCAAAGTCCCACTAATTCTTTTTCCTGGACATACTCTCAGAAGATATTATTTATTAATGAATTCAGACTATCAAAAATCCAGTAGCACTCTATAAAGAAAGCAACAGAGAATCTATATGATAATGATTTTGACACTATTTTTTCACTTTATATCAGAAAGAATTCTTATTGTTAAAATTCAATAAAAGAAACTATAACAAAAAGCCAACTAAATATGATGATATGGCATTTACTTTGCTAGAATATTCATACTTTTATTTTACCAGAAGACAGGCTGTGTGTGTGAGTTCTGTGAGTACTATGCCAGGTTCTGTGATATGGGTGACACATGTATTGAGTACAGTTCACTCTTGGCTACCTTTCTCTTGTAGATATACACAGAAGTTACTCTTGGACCTCTACAAGGAATATCCAAATACATAAACAATATTAATTTAATAAGCGTATCCAAGCTAATATCAGATATTTCTATTATATAAATTCCTTCAGATGAAAAAATTTAAATCCATCTGTTTCAATTCACACTACAAACATATTTTCTGAAAAATATTATTTTAATTTCATAATTTTCAACTTTGAAAAGCACTCAACATCACTAAACTATTTTGGTACCCTAAAGCATTTTTGTTCTAGCTAGTTTCTTGTGAATGTGATGAAGTTATCTGATAAGGGGAGACCAAAGAACACCTTCAGAAGACTGGCCTGTGGGTAAGTTGCGGAGTACTTTCTGAATTAGTAATTGATTGGTGTTGGATGGCCCAATCCAACGTGAGTGCTGCCATAAAGGTGGTCCTGTGTTTTATAAGAAAGCAGGCTAAGTCATGCAGGCTAAGTCATGGAGAGCCAGCCAGTATGCAATGGATTTTCTTGGTTTCTGCTTCCATCCCCTACCTCTAAGGTCCTTGTCCTGTATGAGTTTCTGCATGATTTCCTCAGTTGTAGACTCGTATCTGGAATTGTAAGATGAAATAAAGACTCCCCCCCCCAAGGTATTTTTTTTTTTGTCACAGTATTTTATCATAGCAATTGACACTCTACCAAAGACACATGTTAAAACCAGGAACAGATGATGTGTGAGGTGGTACACAACTGCTATCCTACTTAGAAGGCTAAACCAGGAGAATTATCACAAATTGAAGACCAATCTGGGCCACACAGCAAATGCCAGGCTGTTCAGTTCTACATATCAGGTTAGTCAAGGCTATGTTTTTGGATCCTGTCTTAATAAAGAAAACAGAGAAACAAACAAGCAAACAGGAACAGAAATTTAAACACCACTACATTTAAGGACACTCGCTAAACACACATGTATTCTTTCATTTGCATCCATAGGTCTTGAGTTTATTTGGGACGTCTTAGAGTTCATTGTGAGTATTCTGCTTTATCTTGGCGCCAGTTTTCCACAACATAGGCAGCATTTTTAGATTTTGGAATATTCTTGATGGGCAAGGTCTTCTGTGGAGAGTAACGTGGGAGGCTCTCCTCATATTACATTATGCTTTTTCATAAGACTACAGAAATTTGTGCTTGATCTGACAAAATGCTTTTTTACCCCCCTGAGGTCAAGGGATGAATCTTTCTCAGCTGTTTCCATGGAGATTGTTTTTTTTTTTCTTTCTTTTCTCAACTGTCTATTGTATCCTCTGTGCCCTGGCATTTATCTTTTCAAATCTCTTGAGGCATCTTGCTCTAGCATTCCTCTTCCCTGAATGGAGGTCCTTGGCTTTCCCCTTATGCATCGTTTTCTTTGTGGGGATTTGGGGTGCTTGTTTTTTGTTGTCTTTTCTCTCTCCTTTCTATGTGACAGGAGAGCCCAAGGGAGAATGAACCCATCTATTATTCTGTCTTTACCATCTTCTTTATTCATATACCAAAGCATAAAGAGAGGGCTACAGACCAGACTCCACTAGGAAGAGGTAAAGTATGGAAATGAGAGCTGTCAAATTCTGTCTTCTGGACATGAAGTGGTTGTGGCAGTCATGTTGTACACACTGTCTCACATGGGCATTGGTGACCAACAAAAGACCTGAACACTATCAAACCAGCCAGCATTATAGCCAGGATACGAGCTCATGATACCCTACCAGGGAGAGAGAATCATTCTTATTTGTGGGTGACCACAGGTAGGCACCCTATGCTCCAGCAGATGGCCCTACAATTTGCACACATATGCACTGCACTTAGTGGCTATTAAAAAAAAAAAAAAAAGAAGACACATACATGAAGTGAGGAAGGGGACCTGATTGGAGTCTATGGTTGGGAATTGGAGGAAGGAAATAAGGACAGGCATGATTGTAATACACACACACACACACACACACACACACACACACACACGTGCGTGTGTGTGTGTGTGTGTGTTAATTATCATCATCTGCGAAAGGAGGCTTTCCTGATGGGGGTGTGTGATGTGCTGATCTATGAGCATAGCAATATGTCATGAGAAGTCATTTTATCACTCTGTTCATTCAATAGATTAATAGTATTAGATTTTTTACTGCAGCCTGTGACTTATCTATTTTTAGGTTTTTGGCTATTCTTTAGTGTCAGGTATTCATTCCTTCTCATGAAGTGGGCCTTAAATTCAATCAGAAAGTAGTTGGTTACCACCCACCCCCCACCATCACAATAATAATTTAAAATAAAATAAAATAATCAGTAAAAGCAAATCCCTTTGCCAGCTGATTTCATTAGTATACTCCTGAAAGCTTCAAATAAGCTCTGAGTGCACACTCAAGACCTATACCCCAGTTAGAGTTAGCTGATTTATACCGTTCAGTAGCTTGAAAGTATAAGGGACCTTGGTGGAAGCCAGATTACTTCCTGAAAGATATGAGCAGTCAGTGAGTGGAGCATCTCGTTTCTAATGCAGAGATAGCCATTAAAGGTTGCTACGGTAAAAGATTCCCTCCATCTTACGTTCTCTTAGAAATATTCTCTCCAATGTGAATCTAATGATTCCCTGTGGATTGAATCATTCACTATCACTCAATTTTAAATTTTACTCAAATGCCATTTTTAATTATTTTCTTTCCTCCACCTTTACCTGCCTTAAGATTCAAACATTTAGTGAACAATATTTAATTATTCTTTTTACATATTTTATTTTCTTTATTATTTTACTAGGATTTTTCTTAAAGTTACTTTTTTTTGGTTTTTGGTTTTTTGGTTTTTGGTTTTTGGTTTTTGGTTTTTGGTTTTTGGTTTTTGGTTTTTGGTCTTTGGTTTTTGCTTTTTAGTTTTTGCTTTTTGCTTTTTGGTTTTTTTTTTTTTTTTTTTTTTTTTTTTTTTTTTTTTTTTTTTTTGAGACAGGGTTTCTCTGTGTAGCCTTGGCGGTCCTGGAACTCACTCTGTAGGCCAGGCTGGCCTTGAACTCAGAAATTCACCTGCCTCTGCCTCCCAAGTGCTGGGATTAAAGGTGTGTGCCACCACACCCAGCTCAAGTTACTTGCCTTTGTGATCCTTCCCCCGTATTAGATTTATTCAAGGTCTCTCCTTGTAATCTACCTTTCTAAGCAAGTTGCATTGCTGTCTCCTTATTGTTGAAGGAAATGCATTTGCCTTGTTTTACAGCTATGCATTATGATGATGAACTCTTTTGGTTGTTTGATTATGTTTGTTTGTTTGCTTGCTTGTTTATTGTTTCATTAGAATTCCTGACAAAACAAAGATAATGTCGTCTTTTCTGGTTTAAATACAGAGTCTCAGTTGGTCTTTGTCTGGTTCTTTGTGGGACCACCACTTCCACCTACCAACATTAGCTAAGAGGTCCCCTCACATACTCAGTACTCTGAGTTGCCTTTAAGAACAACTCATAGTTTACATGGATTTTCAAATGAAATTTGGTTCAACAACATTGAAAGGTTAAAAGGAGCATTCCTGAACCATGTGATTTAAAAAAAAAAAAAGTGTTTTCTGGGGCAGGAGAGATGGTTCAATACTTAAGATAATGCACTGTTATTATAGAGGGCCTCAGTTCAGTTCCCTGCATCCATCTTGGATGTCTCCCAACTGCCTGAAACTCCAGCTCTAGGTGGATCTGAAGCCTCTGGCTTCTGTGGACACCTGTACTCTGGTGTACATACTTACACATTGGCTCATACTTATACATGCAATTAAAATAATAAAGATAAAGGTTAAGAAATACATCCTCATGTAAAAATCTCTAGAATGTCTATTCTCTTTTTTTCCCCCTACAGATGTCCTATAGATAGAACTTTAATATAATACCAACTTGGAGGAAGCATCATCCGAAATTAGAATTTAGATACGGGCATGGTGGCACACTCTTGTAGTGCTAGTATTTGAGAGCCTGAGGCAGGAAGGCTGTCATGAGTTCTAGGCCAGACTGATCTATATTCATGACATATTCCAGGTAAACCTGAGCTGTAGTATGAAGCCTTGTTTTAAAATAAGTAAACAAAAGAAAATAACAAAAATATCAATTAATATTATATAATTGTAAAATATACATTTATATGTTCTCTATGTGTCACAACGACCATCACACACACACACACACACACACACACACACACACACACACACACACACATATATACATATATATATATGTATATATCCCTTTCCTTTGTTCATGGTCCTTGGTACACATGTAGGGTACAAGTGATTAAAACATACTTACTACTTTTCTTCATTAAAAATATGTCATCTATCCCCACCAATAAAAAAAATGAACATAGATTCCCACCATAAAATCCATTGAGGTGACAGTATAATCTCATCAACAGTGGTATGACTAACTGACTCTCCCACAGGCTAAACAGGCTATGAGCTGAAACACACAGTTTGTCCTCAGAAATAAGTGAAGTATGTGGCATCCATTCACCATGGGCCTTAGGTGGTTGATGGTTTCAGTACTCCCCTAAGTACACTGAGCACTGGCAGTATCAAGGAATCATTTCCAGGTTAGTATTGAGACACATTAAGATCTGGGTAGGGGAGAGAGATTTTGGAAGAGATCAGTGGAATCCCCTCCATCCCTACTACTGTCTGTGGTTAAAATCTTAATGCTAAGCATGAGATTCTAAGGCCAGCGGGAAGGAACCATTAGAACCCAAAGGACTCTTCCCTGGAGACTGAAGAGGAAACAGTAGAAATAGCATTTATTGTTGAGGCTAAGTTACATCAATATTATCTCTGCATGCTTGCTGTAATCCTCTGTAATCTTCTAAAGCAAAGAGGGATGGTGACAGTCTTTTCTATAAACTCAGGTTTCTTCTCTGAGTGACGAGGGTATATCTTCTATATAGCCTTCATTCTTTATTTAACCATGTCAAACTTCAATTCTTTTGATTTTCAAGGAATGCATGTTTAGGCTTTAAGATCCTCTGTCTTCCTATTACCTTTTATCCTTATCTTAATCTCTCCTTAGCATGCCTTTCTTTGGTTGTTATTTAACAGATGATGACTTCAACATCTTCCTTTCTCCAATCTTGCTTCACCTTGGCCAACAATGAGACACTTAGAACCCCTCACTCTAAGATAGATATAGAGTTCAAGCCATGCAAATCCTACTCCTTTGTTTCCCTTTTCTTGGAAGTGCAGACTCTCCTCTCCCTGGGTCAACCCTGCCTCACTTCCCATTCATTTCTTACAGACCTGGGGTCGTTTTCATTGATAATCAAATGCCACTTATTTTACAATGATATTAAAGGCCTTTAAGACCCCATACAAACACAGGAGCTATTGGCATCTGATCAGTGATGAGGATGAAGTCTCTTTCATTAGGAATTTGGATGCTGGTAAGCCATCTGTGTTCCAGTGAACAAGTCCCCATGCTTATATATATGGCACTAATTGGACACAATGGGTTAAAATAGGTACATAGAGAGATAGATAGATAGAGATACATACATACATACATACATACATACATACATACATACATACATACATACAAAGATACACAGATAGGAGACCGTACAGGATGGGAGGTTGGGGAGATGTGGGACTCTGGGCTAAGATATTGGGGGGGGGTAGAGGCAGTAAAGTGTATATGTGATCAAGATACATGGTGCACATGTATGAAATTTTCAAGGAATAAATCATGTTTTTGAAATACATTGTCAAGTAAGGTGTGTTTCTTGGAAGTTTTGGAGAGTGATCACAGAGAAGTGTCATCATGAAGCCTTGTAGTTCTACTCATGTTTTTATTTCTCCTTTTACTTTCCTGTTTTGTTTTCATTTTTGTTTTAACCTAAATAGGATATCTTCCAAAGTGCAACACTAAACAAACTTTGTACGCAGTACAAAGTCTATGACTTCTGGGTCTGAACAAGACAATAAACTCACCAAAGCTGACTGTCCCCTGCCTGCCTTAAATTAATATTACTTCTTTGTGAATGATAGTGATGAAAAAGACATGCCAGTGATCAACTTGCCTAGAACATTGTGAACGATATTGCCAGGGGATAATGGCTCAGATCTATAGAGACAGCTGTATACAAAGCAGTCAATGTAGACCCAGTCAAAAAGCTAAAAGAAAAACAAAATGAAATGAGCTCATCCAGATACTCAATCACATGCTGGTTTTTACCATCTCTCTGTAAACAAGGCATCTTCTAACACAATATAATGGGAGGCATCTATACAGGGATGAAAATATGCACATTATTCGTTGGATTTGCCAATAAGAAAGTGAACAATGTAATCAATATGTATCTCTCTTTCAACAAGTATATAAATTCTCATCAAACTCATACTTAAATATGTTCACATTCACCTAATAGCTGCAAAGCTTATTATTGCTACATGTTCACAAACAGCACTATAATTTTAAGTGCTGTTTCTATGAAAGAAAAATTGTTCATATCTACCACCTCCATTGTGAAGATCCCCCTGATTTTGTTGAAATATGAAAGAGTAACAACATTAAGTCAAGTGTGATAAATTTCACCTTTTACGTTTATCTTCTTGTTGGCATTTATTGGCACTTGCAATCTATTTATAACCTCATATCTTCTTGCTAACATAAATTATTATGCAAATAGTTGAAACTTTACCAGTTGTTTATAAATATTGCATGCAAGTCTGTAGACTTTAACAACTAGGAAATAGTATCATTTGTGGCTTATAAATGTAGAATACAGAGTAACGTATAGCTTGGATCAGTTTGAACAACAGACGGCCCCTGTTCACAGATTCTAGCGAATTTGTTTGGAAAGGGTTTTATTTATACCATTAACATCTGTGCTTTGGAAAGTTAAGCTAAAAATTATTTTCACTTCCCTAAAAACTTAGGAAGTAGGGAGTTCTAGTAAGTTGACCTTAAATACAACTGAGAGAATTCCAGTAATGTTTAGTCAGAATTGGAGAGTTTCCACATAGTGAATTTACCAATATCCAGTAGTTATGAAATCACCAGATTTTATAAAGTAAGACCAACTTCAAAGCTCTGACATGCAAATATTTACTCTTGATTCACATTGTCAAAAAATTTCAAGAAACTATCACAAAGGTTTATTTTAAATGTTTCTATAAGATACTTCTATGAAAAAATACTCCTGTGAAGTAATTTTTATGTGTGTACACATACATTCCTGCATGTAAAAATATATGCAACGCAGTGTGTTATGACTACCTTTTTCTCTCACAATAATGAAAATGCATACTAACCCATATTAATATGCAATAAATATCCCCTTAGCTTTCTAAAGAGAAAACAGGAAATGACAATTCCGTATACAAAGATAACTATTTCCAATCCTTTGCTTCCTTTTGTGTACTGAGCCTTTTAGGTAACTCTTTGCAAGGATATCTAAGGTACATTTTTGCTAGTTTAAAAATATTTCAGGATGTTTTGACAATTTTTGCTCATATCTTTTCAGCGTTTATTTCATATGGATGCAATTCAAGTCAAGGTAAGAATAATAAAGTATAAATCAGCTTTGCAAAGACATATAAATCATGAATTTAGCAGCTAATTCAGATCTCAATATTGTGCACGGTACAAAACAATCTATTGCTGACGACTAATTTCAACTCCAACTGTCAAAGTGACAAGAAAACGAGCTATTAAAGTCAGCCTCCCTCACAAATGCGTGTGGCATTTTACTGACAAACAGTAACCACTAAATAATGAGCAATATTAGGAAGATTGAAACCCATAATGTAACGGATGACAGCCAAGGGCATAATGATGTCCTCCATCCGCTAGTATGACTGGATATTTATTCTTCAGCTAACTTTTGTTTCTTCCTTTTTCCCCAAATGAATATGAAGCATAACTCCCCTTCTCCTTCACATTCTCTTCCTAGTCTATAGCATTCAGAACTTCCTGCCTGACAGTGGAATGTTATCAAATATTTCACAGTGCTTGGGACACCTGCTATTGTTCTCAGTGTTTAGAGAAAAAAAAAACAGTTTATCTATTTTTTTCTTCCAATCTGGTAAATGAAAGCTAATTTGCAATGTGTTTCAATGGAAAAATCCTAGGCATAAAAATTATACAACCACATCTGAAATATACTTACAATTTAATGATAAATCATAGTTAAAAAACACATAAAAAGAAGTTGTATTGAAGTGATAACCGTAAACACAGAAGTGCATGTTGCAGGGAAAAGTGGTTGCAGAAAAGTTCTTAAACACTCTACTATGTCTATAAAACCCACATGCTGAATTTGTGGTATACATTTAACACAGTTTCCTGCACTGGATTAATGCACTCTTCTAGCCTCAAGGATAGGTAGCAGTCTGGACTAAAGTATTATTGTCACATATCACTAGCCACTGAATAACAATGAAACTCATACTGTGTTCTTGTGAGGGTGAGTTTAGGGTAGTTGTGACCAAATGAGGTTTTAATTAGAAAGCACAATACTCTTCCCTATTAGAGTTAAGAATGCTGCCTTCCTTTTCTTGTTGACAACTAATCTTTATTGTTTATTTTACAGATTCTGTAACTCTATTCCTTACTCATCCGTGTTGGATCTGAGATGAGCACTGACACCAGCCTTCATCTGTGTCGGAGTACTAAACCATACCCTATTGACAATTACTTTTGAAAATTCTATGAATGAAGTGCTTAGAAACTTGAACACTGATGCTTCCTTTAACATTAAAATTAAATATTTGCCCTTATCCAAAGATGCTTCTAGCTTTGGTTGGTTGAGTCAGTAGACAGAACACTCTTAAATGATAGAAACAAAGTATATGCACATGAAGAAATTTGAAGACACCAGCAAGGTGGAGGATAAATATCAGGAAGAAAGCTTATCTAAAGCCAGAGAATGTCATGGCAGGAATAGTGTATTCACTGTCCTTGTGTGTCCTTGTGTCCTTGTGTATTGTGTCCTTGTGTGTATTGAGTGTGGGGAAGTAGGGAGAAGGTTGCTTCTGATGTGAGGTTCTTCAGTTGGCTTGAGGAAACCAGTGGGTGACAGTGACATTTTGTGAGGTAAGCTGGAGGAAAATTCTTTTCCTCTTTCCTTTTCTCTCCCTTCCTTTCCTTCTTCCCTCCATCCCTCCATCTTTCCCTTCCCTGCCTCCACCCCCTCACCAGAGGGAGATTGAAGAAGGGAATAGTTTTCGAACATGCAAATGTAAAGTGTGGTTGAGAAAGTCAAGGGTGCCCAGAGCTTTGGATGAAAATTTCACACATTTTCAGCTAAATGTAATCTGCAACATTTCTAAGAGAAAGACTGAAATTACAGGTGAAGGAAGACACTCACAATCAGTTAAAACAGTGACTGAATAGGGTGTCAATGCTATTGAAATGACTTCATTTTGTAAGGTATTAATAAGTTGGCTGAACTACATCCAACATGGGCTTGCTACTAAACACTGCCTATTACGATGGCAAGAGCGGAGCTGGGGCATTCGTGCCTAGCTATGTGTTTCAGTAATAATATGGAGGAATTTTTTCTATTGTTCAGGTACTCCCTACTCAATGAGTACATCAACAAATGTGAAGGCAGGCAGCATTGTCTAGTAGTTTCTCTTTGAAAAAGAATAGGCATATGCTTGAACTATAAAATTAGTGACTGCTGGTCGGCTCAGGAAATACTTATGTGCACTAGCTTGTGCTTTTTATTTTTGGGGTCCTATTTCTTTCCTATATCTGTCTTAGATAGCTTTATGTATCAATCAGACACAGTCTGCAGTCATCAGAGAGGAAAGCCTAGATTGAAGGGTTGTCTGTCAGACTGGTTTGTGAGCATATCTGTGCGTGATTGTCTTGATTGCTCATGAGTGGAAGAAGGCTAAGCCCACTGTAGGCAGCACAATTCCTTGGGCAGCTGGTCCTTGGTGGAGTCTGCGAGCTAGGACGGGGGGGGGGGGCTTTCCTCCATGTATTGTGCTTCAAAGTCCTGTGTGACTTCCTGCCCCCTTTTCCCTTGGAGATAGACTATGACCTAGGAGTATAAGATGAAATATATCCTTTCCTCCCCTGGTGTGTGTCTTATCAGAGTGTCTTTAGCATAGTGGCAGAATAAAGCTAAAATAATAACTTTCTTCATGCTGTCTGTACAGTATTAGCAAAGGAAGGAGGGAGCAGCAACTAGAGAGTCCCTTGTCAGTAACAACCATGTTTTCATTTGTCCGTGTGGGTTTAACTACTGAGCCACAAACCCTTGTGGCCATATCAGCTACTAGGTCTAGAACTTTAGACCTCAGTGTCTAACCTGTCATATTTAGTTCTACGCCCATATAGGAATATACGTTAGAAACCACTGTGCCAGATGTATGGTGGTCTCTGGAACATGCCCTTTTGTGTGCAAAACTAAATACTAAGTCCTCCTCAAGTCCTTTAAACTGTGTACAGAGTTTCTATGGTAAAATCAATCAAGTGATAACTAACCTTTCTCAGATGACTATGGTGTGAATTAAATAATACATCACATGCAAAGATTACAGAACACAGGCCCATGAGAGCCACTTAAGACCTCACTGTGTCTCTTGGGTGGTGCATGGTGCCTTCTGGAGTGTATAAATGGGACATGAGCTGAGCTCCTTGGTTACACAGAGAAGATTAACTAGACCCGGATCACTCTTAAATTGTCTGGTCTTCACTTTCACACAGTCAGCTGAGGCCAAGGTGGCTGTTAATCTTGAGGATCAGAGAAGTGTGTGAAGCTTTTGTATTGGGGATGTGTCTCTTTGGAAGATACACAAGTGGTGAGAGCTAAGTCAAAGTGAACTGCAGGCTAGAGCTGTATTTGGTGCTTGTTTGCATGAGTGACAGCCATTATCCTCTATCCAAGCTCCAGTCTTTGGTAGAATTCTCCCACCTCAGTTCATTCCTGTGCATTTTATTCTGGGTGAGGACACTCCTTGTACCTCCTCATTCTTCAGTATATGCTAGCTTCTCTGCACAGAGAAGAAAACATTTTCATTTCAATACATATATAACATATGGAAAAAACATGTTGGTAGGATGCTTCCAAGTATGGGAGTATTGACAGAAAAGGAAGTCTGATTGTCAGAGAGGATCACCTAAGCACATTAGAACATATGGTAACATCCTCTCATCCTGACTGTCAATTATGCTGCATTCCAATATAAGTGTATGCTTACTAACAGAGGTGAGACAAGTGCTCAGCTCTGCTAACCCTGTCATGAAGTTTATCATAAGACTTTCCAGATCAAAAATTTGCTTAATAGACTACAGGCTAATGCAGTCAACAAATACTAATGTCAAGGTGCCTTAGAAGACTGCTTTCATCTTATTTCTCCAATTATCTAGTTTTCAAATAGCTTAGACTCACAAGAGGTCAAACTTCAAACTACATCATTATGTTAGTTACTTTTACCCGTATGAGACCTAAACAGAAGCCACAAAAGGAAGGAGAATCTCATGGGTTCAAGAACAGAGTCAAGGAAACCTGGGGTAGACTGTCTACAAAGACCAAAGTTCATGCACCCACCTGCTACATCTGAATCAGGAAACAGAGTGGGCCTACCGTTTTGGAGTGCCACCCTATTGCTTGGTCTACACAAGGCCATAGATCATATAGGTTCAGTAACCTTCAAAAATCAGTGCTACCAGTGAAGACTGACTATTCAAACATGCAAGAATGTGGGGGACACTGCACATTTAAATTCTAATCTAAACTCAAAGGCAATATACTATCTGAAGCCATCCTGAAAAATAATCATTCTTTACCAGATATATTAACTACACAAATAAGTGTAGCTACTGTTTATCAGTGAGGAAACAGAGACCAGTGAGCACACTGTCCAGAGCAAGGTGGTCTGACTTGAGTCCTTGCTCTAAACCCTTAGATGGGTCCTAAGCGGGTAACTGAATCTGTCAGCAAAGCCTCTCTATCTTATAAGAAAAGCCGAGTAAAGATTCACTTTTAATGTGGTACATCTACACAATGGAGTACTACTCAGCTATTAAAAAGAATGAATTTATGAAATTCCTAGCCAAATGGATGGACCTGGAGGGCATCATCCTGAGTGAGGTAACACATTCACAAAGAAACTCACACAATATGTACTCACTGATAAGTGGATATTAGCCCCAAACCTAGGATACCCAAGATATAAGATATAATTTGCTAAACACATGAAACTCAAGAAGAATGAAGACTGAAGTGTGGACACTATGCCCCTCCTTAGATTTGGGAACAAAACACCCATGGAAGGAGTTACAGAGACAAAGTTTGGAGCTGAGATGAAAGGATGGACCATGTAGAGACTGCCATACCCAGGGATCCACCCCATAATCAGCATCCAAACGCTGACACCATTGCATACATTAGCAAGATTTTATTGAAAGGACCCAGATGTAGCTGTCTCTTGTGAGACTATGCCGGGGCCTAGCAAACACAGAAGTGGATGCTCACAGTCAGCCAATTGATGGATCAAAGGGCTCCCAATGGAGGAGCTAGAGAAAGTAGCCAAGGAGCTAAAGGGATCTGCAACCCTATAGGTGGAACAACATTATGAACTAACCAGTACCCCGGAGCTCTTGACTCTAGCTGCATATATATCAAAAGATGGCCTAGTCGGCCATCACTGGAAAGAGAGGCCCATTGGACTTGCAAACTTTATATGCCCCAGTACAGGGGAACACCAGGGCCAAAAAGGGGGAGTGCGTGGGTAGGGGAGTGGGGGTGGATGGATATGGGGGACTTTTGGTATAGCATTGGAAATGTAAATGAGCTAAATACCTAATAAAAAATGGAAAAAAAAAAGATTCACTTTTAATAAAACTAAGGACTGTGAGACTGGCAACGACACTAATTCCTATCAGACAGCAAGCTTTTCATCTGCCCTGGAGAGCAGAAGGGTCAGAGACTTCATTTGGTTTGGCTTTGTGTTCCCAACACCACCCACAGCATCACCTCTTCATCTAACCAGTAATGGTGTTTTGTGGCAAAGTGCTGACACAGCTCTGATAGAGTCCCAGAAGGAAGCTTCCAGTAGAAAGTGACATATGAACTCTGTCACAGAAAATCTATGCTGTTAGTTATTCAGGGGAATGACTCAGAGGAAAGGATGCTTGAGACAGAAATCAGCATGTGTGAAGGAGAGCCTGAGATGAGAAATCATGAAATGCTGCCAGGCAATGAGATGGGAGGAGGCTGGAGGTATTGTAGGGCAGCTAAAGAGAGTATGCCTAAGGTTCCAACCCAGTGCAGTATAGAAAGAGATCCTGGCATGGGGACAGGGCTGGCCCTGCCCAGATTTACCTGCGAAGGCAGCTCAGCCTTATGGGCTTGATGGAGAAACTGGTTTTAATTGCATGGAGCTCTCCACATATTAGGCCCAACCTCAAGACTTCTTCATCTATGCCTACAAGTGAATGAAACCCGTCTCAAGGTAGTAAACTAGAGGGTGAATGTAAAAGAAAGTTGGCCTAGATGTCAAAGGATATGCATTTTCTTAATTTGTGTAGCTACAATGTCATAGAATAAAAACATGCTCTTTGTATGAGCCACAAAAAAATCGAGTGTGTATGCCTGTGTGCATGCTTATATGCTTCTGTGTGTGTGTGTGCGTGTGTGTGCATGTGTGTGTGTTGCATGTGTACGTCCGTCCATGTGTATGTGTGGAGAACAGAGGGTATCAAGTGTCCTTTTCTTTCACGCCTCAAATTACTTTAATAAAAATAAAAACAAAATATTGTTGTCCTGTGTGGTGGGCATAAATCTGTAAGATATCAGATCAACATAAATCTAGGGGACAAAAAGCATTTTTAAAAATGTTTCTGTTATAGCACTATGTTCAGTGAGTTGTTCAGGCAAATGACAAGGTCAAGAGATGCCTCCAGAAGGAGATAATGACTGACCACAACTTCAGAGAATGAGCAAGAAGTTAAAAAGGAAATGAATAGGTGTTTGTGTCAAGGAACAACTAGGACAGAAAAGAAATAAGCAGAGAAATAAATTCTTTGTATATAAAGAAGATGACAAAAAGTGCCTGTATGGCATACTGCCTTAAGTTTAAGGCACCCACATGAATCCACACTTCAACACTTTATGGTTGAAGGTAACAGCTGGAAGACAATGTGGAAATGCAAAGATGGCCATTCTCAGAAGGTTCTGTGTTTCCTTGTTATACAGGGTGTGGAGACAGGGCAAGGGAGATACATGTGTTGCACAGTTTACTTATCCATTTAAGATGATAGCCTCAGAAGTTATAGGGAAAAAGAATACAGAAATAAGTTTAATATTTATTTAATGTTCCCTAACAATAAATGCCTGTCCAGATGTCAGAGCACCTGGAGTGGGGGTATTAAGAAAGTAAAAAAAGAAAAAAAAAAAGCTTTTAAGCACAGAGTTCTAAGAGACTCTCAATTATGAATTAATGGCAATACTTACAGTACTCCACAAAATAGACACAGAGTGGACATAATCCCATTCTCTTTATAAGCCCACAGTTACCTTGACACTGGGACTACATAAAGGCAGTCAAAGAAAAAGAATTACTGGCAAATTCCCCATGTGAAGGTAGATGAAAAATTCTCAGTAAAATATTTGCAGACTGAATCTAAGAACACATCATAAATATCATGCCCCATGATCAAATAGGCTTCATCCTAGAGATACAGGGATGGTTCAATATATTTAAATCAATAAATCTACCACATAACTCACTCAAAGATAAAAACCATGCGATAATCTTATTAGATGCATAAAAGGCCATTGACAGACTCCAACACCCCTTATGATAAAAGTGCTTGAAAGACAAGGAATCCACCCCTTAACATACTGCAGGCAATTTACAGAAAGCCCAAAGCCAACATCAAACTAAATTTAAAGTCAAAGCATTTCCACTAAAATTAGGAACAAGACTGTCTACTTTCTTCATACCCATTCAATATAATATTTGAAGTCTTAGCTAGAGCAATACAACAGAAGGAGATACAACTAGAAAGAGAAGCCAAAATATCTTTACTTGTAGGTGATGTGATTTTATATGTGGGTGACCCTAAAAATCCCACCAGGCAACTCCTATAGCTGATAAATACTTCTAGAAAAGTATCAGGTTATAAAATTAAGACATGAAGATTTTTATGCTTCTTATATACAAATGGAAAGGAGGAACTTATCCATTGCTGGTTGGAGTGCAAATCTGTATAGCCACTGTGGAATCAGTGTGGCAGTTCCCCATGAAGCTAGCAATAGATCTACCTCAAGAACAGCTATACTACTCTTGGACACATACCTAAAGGACACACCATTCTACTGCAGAGACATTTTCTCAACCATGTTTATTAGTGTTCTATTCACAAATGCCAGAAATTGAAAAAAAGACTAGATGTCTGTCAATGGACAAATGCTACATTTATATAGTATAATATTTACTCAGCTTTGAAAGAAACTGAAATCATGAAATGTGCAAGTAAATGGTTGGAGATAGACAAAAAAAAAAAAAAAAAAAAAAAAAAAAAAGAAAGAAACTTTATCTTGACTGTAGCAACCCAGAGCCAGAATGACAAATATGCTGTGCGTTCACTTGTACGTGTATGTTAGTTAAGTTATTGGTAAGCAAGCTATAATCCATAGAGGCATAGAGGTTAGGTTTTTCCCAAAGTCAGAGACTAAGTGGGGCGTGGTGATTTTCCTAGGAAATAGAAATAGCATTGATATTTATGGATGGATGCTAGGTGGGAACTGGAACAGGCAATTAAATGGGAAGGGCGAGGGAAGACAAGGACAAGGTAAGGAACATAGGGAGGGATAGCTAAAGAGCCACTGTGTGGAAACATAACATAGTAGAAGCTTCCTATAATATAAATATATATAACAGTGATCTAAATTAAATTGCCAAATAATGGGGTTGGATGGGGAGCACAACCCCAGTTGGATATCTCTCATTACCAAATGAAACTTATAGCACAAGGAATAACTTACTTCTAACTTGAGTTGTTAGCCAAAAGGCATCCCATAAGAACCATCAAACAATGCAGGCTGTTGACAAGGCTCTCTGCAAACTGACGGTAAGGCCCTATTTCTGAAGATGACATCTATACAACACATTGAAAATGGAGAAATGGAGAACTAGAGCCAGTGCTTATCTAGAGCCTTCAGCCACCATAAACTAATATTCCTGGGGCTGGAAGGTAATATGCATGCCACCAAAGGACAAAGGTAAACACCCACACAGATAAAAACCAATCTACAAGAGTGTAATAGTGGCACAGAGCTTGTAGGGACAGCCAGTTAAGATATAATTTGGTTTAATGCCCAAATTCTAGGAGATGGAATTAATACCTGACATTGTTTGGGTGGTGAAGAACCTGAGACTAGTGTCACAGACCTAGGGAAAAACCAAACACTACTTACTATTCTTCTTAATGAATGTAGCAATAAAATGACCCCTAATATCTTTCTGACTTATCTGTGTCTCTGTAGGTATATGCGTGTGTGTGTGTGTGTGTGTGTGTGTGTGTGTGTGTGTGTGTGTGTGTGTGTCTCAGCCATGATCAGAGAAGCTTCCACCCACACCAGATGAGAACAAATAAAGACCATAGCCAGACAATGGCAGTGAGTGAGAGACCTTGGGGCACTCAGCCCTAAATGGATGTTTCCATCAATTCCCTCCCCTCTGGACTCAGGAAACCATGGGAAAGAGGAGGTAGAAAGAATGTATGAGCCCTAGGGAATTGAGACCAGCAAGGAAGTTAGGCCTTCTAGACCCAGCAGGACGGATGCACATATGAACTCACAGAGACTGTGGCAGCATGCACGGGACCTACATGTGTCTGCATTAGATAATCCTAGAACTGAGAGAAATTGACACATGTTCCAATCCTTGAAGCCAGCTCCAACTGATAGTCATATGCAAATGAAAAACTGATTTTCTCCAAGGGCAATGTGTCTTTGGAAATTTAAAGTCTCACCATGTTGTGAAAGGGTTCTTCTTTTCTTTTTCTTTTTCTTTTTCTTCCTCCCTCACTTTCTACTTCCCTCCCCTCCTCTCTCCCTCCCTCCTTCCCTCCATATGTCCCTCTCTGCCTTCTTTTCTTTGTTATATTTAACCTTATAGGTCCTTTATGTATGTGTGTGTGTGTGTATACATATACATATACATATACATATACATATACATATACATATACATATACATATACATATACATATACATATACATATACATATACATATACATATACATATACATATATATATGGGTTCTGATTTCCTGGTTTTTATATATGAGAATATGTGTGTCTCAGAGTCTATATATTTTTGTTTGGCTTCTTTTCTTTTTGTTTTAATTCTATTTTGTTTTTTTTTTTCATTATCCTGTTCAATTTTACTATTATTTCTTAGACACCTGTTTGTTTTTAAAGAGAGACAGAAAGAGTGTGGATTCTGGTGGGAGGGGAGATGGAGAGGAACTGGGAGGAGTTGGGGGAGGAGGAAACTGTTACTTGAATATAGTGTAGAAAAAAATTCCATTTTCAATAAAAGAAAAAAATAACTGGCATACTTCTTTAAAAAGTAAAAGTAAAAATCTTTTCAGATGACATTTGAATCATCCAACAAAATCTTGCCAACAAAGCATACTGAAAATTATGGTCCTTGGGGTGAGATATGTTTCTAAGAATTGATTTAAAATCAAGAAGCATTTGATTGAAGGATGGAAGAACGGAAGCTGCACTTGTCACTGTTTTAAAAAGGCAGCCATCTGCCAGTCCCTCTCTTCCTCTCTCTTGTCCTCTCACACCATTTCTTCTTTCTCCCCTCCCCCTCTCTCTTATGGTATTTCTAAGATACAAGTTTTTCTTGCTGAGCTTTTGCTTTTTGTTTTTTATTGTTAACAATTCTGTTTTCCCTGATGTATTTGCTAAAATAAGTGCTTTAATTATTTAAGTGCACATTCGATATTTTAATATTTAATATTCAAGTACCATGCCATCTTCAGTTTATTAGAAGACTTTTGGATTCTCAAGACAATATTGGGAATAAAATAGCAGCCCATTAGAGGAGTCTCTTTAAGTAATTTGTTAGAGTATTTTATCATCCTCATACCAACAATAGATGTGTATGGAGACCATCAAGTATAAGATACAACTACAGAGCTATATAGAAAGTTGATAATGGTAAAGATCTCAAACATTTCTCTGTATATACTGGTGCATATACTAGTGTGATTATTTGGAATTGCATTGGATTTTCTAAGATGTATTTGTTTTAAGGTATCTATAAACTAATTTTTATCAAAGAATTATGCAATAGAAATATTTTGAAAGCTAGCTAGAGAACTAGTAATGAAATACATGTTTCAAATTAAACCCAAAATCCTGTGTGTGTGTGGGTGCGTGTGTGTGCACATGTGGCAGGCAGCACTCATAGCATGATGTGCCTATGGAAAGCAAGGCACAGCTAGGATGTGGGTCCTAGGAGTGAGTCCAGATTGTCAGGCTTGGCCACAAGTGCTTTTCCACACTTCACTGACCTCTAGATCTAAAAGCTTAAGAGAAACTTTTAACAAAACCAGTTTCCTGTAAATGGAAATAAAAAAGAAAACAAAGAAATAAAATTCTCATCACTGTGCTCAGAATGCAAAGAATGGGACAAGAACAAACTGGTTATTTATATATCTCATAAATGATACCCCCCAAACATAGGCTACATATACCACTTAGACTGGTATGTTGCTTCATATAAAATGAATTTTAAGTATAAAAGCTGGGCTTTAGGGGAGACTTAAAGATAAGATTCTTAGAAGTGAAGAATAAAATAATGTTAATCTAATTTTCACGGATGAGAAACACTTGATCCAAAGTGATCATGTGGGAGTGAGCAGTGTGCCTATCCCAGTAAAACCCTGGGATTAGCTTCTATTACTGTATAAAACAGAGACAGTGATGTGCATTTCTCTAATCCCTGCACTGGGGAGGCGAAGACATAGAATCAGAATTTCAAAATCATCGTCAGCTACAATTGAATGAGAAGTTATAAGATAAGTGACTGCTTCAAAAACAAAATTAAACAAAACTAACAGGTATTTTGGGTCAGTCGGAATGTCAAGTTCAAAATAGGTTCCTATCTGGAAGTACTTTAGCTCAGTTGTTCATGTGATGGGTAGAATCCTTAGGGTTGTTCTCAATGCAGGTATCCCATCAACAGACTTAGGACTGAGGACAGGAAGCCCAAGTCCTCTATAGTTTCATTATTAAATGAATCTAATAAACACTCAAGCATTCCTGTGAAACTCTAAAGCCATGTTGTTTATTAATAAAACAAGCAAAATATAGGCATGTTTAGATATAGTTTATAGCCTAGTGTGCTTTTATAAACTGGAAGAGTCCCCAGACTTTTGTGCCCTCTTAAGTCAATGATGCACAATCTTTAAATGAATGGACATATAATTCTATTTTACATGAATTTGCTAAAGCACTCTTACATACCAGGCTATATGAAATTAAATTTCTATTGCTGTGCTTTTACAACTTTCTCTAGGAATTATTCTGGAGTTATTATTTGTTTACTCTGTTTTGTTCTTATGTTTTTAGCCCCCCTCCCAACTCTCTGTATTTATTTTATTTTATTTTATTTTAATTTTTATTTTTATTTTTATTTTTGAGACAAAGTCTCTCTATGTAGTCCTGGCCATCCTGGAACTTTCTATGTAGACTTCTGTGGTTGGCCTTGAACTCATAGAGATTCTCTTGCTTCTGCCTTCCAGATGCTAGGATTAAAGACCTGTGCCATCATTCTTGGCTTAATTGTGTGTATGTGTGTGTGTGTGTGTGTGTGTGTTTAGTATGAGTTACACCATGGACTGGCATACTTAAGAACACAGTTGGGTGTGGTGGCTCACGATTATAACTGTAGCATTTGGGAAGCTTGAGGCAGGAAGTCTGTTTAGAGTTTGAGGTTTCCTGGGGTTCCAGAGTGAGTTCTAGGCCAGCCCTGGGAATCAGGTGAGAGCCTGTCTTAGAAACCAACCAATCAACCAACGAATCAACCAAACAACCAATCCAACAACCAAACAATCAAATAAAATCTTCTTAATCTATTTTGATACATTAAAAAAGACAAAACAAAACAAAACAAAACAAAAAACCTTACATGAGGGGCTGAAGAGAGGACTCGGAGGTTAAGGGCACTGACTGTTCTTCCAGAGGGCCTGGACTGAATTTCCAGCATCTATGTGGCAGCTCACAACTGTCTTGTTCCAGGGCATCAAACTCCAGCATACAGATATACAGTCAAAACACCAAGGTACATTAAAAAAAAAAAAACAAAAACTTTCATATGTGAATTTTATCACATAGATTAAAACTGTTCTTCAAGTGTTAAGTCATCTCTGATGTGTTTATTCTATTGATTTAATATTTCAGCAGGAATATGGATGGTTTTGTACTACATGGAAGTAAATATTTATTTATTTATTTATTTATTTAGGACTGAATCAGTGGCTTCAGTAAGCTAACTATATATTAAGTACCCTACCACTCAACTATGTCTCCAGTCTTCCTGTTATATTTTTGTTAAGTTTTTTAAAAAAGATTTATTTTCATTCATTCTATGTTCATTATATTTTACCTCTATGCATGCCTATGCATCAAGTTCATGCAATGCCTTTGGAGACAAAGAGAGAACATCTGATTCCCTGAAACTGGACTTAAATGATGGTTGTTTGTCACCATGTGGCTGTTGGAAAACAAACTCAGGTTCTCTGGAAGAATATTCAGTACTCTTAGCGAATGTGTCATAGCTCTTGTCAAAGCTGGTCCATCATAATTGTGATCCTCCTGCCTCAGCCTCCTGAGTAATTGGAAATACATGTCACTATACCTGATTCCATTTCTTCTACTTTCAAACTATACTTCACTTACAGGCATGACTAGTTATCTAAGTTTACATCATAGCTCCACTACTTTTGTTTTTAACATGTGTATTCTGTCAATTTATTCTTCATTTAAGTCTCAGTATCTTTATGTATAAAATCCCAATAACCATTCTTACCTTTTGAGGTCCTAACATGTGTAAAGCTTTTGTATAAAAACGGAACTAGGGAGGTACTTAGCACTCCTCCTTCATCTTGTTCACATTCTGTTAACCTGTCACTGTAGAGAAATTCAGCCACCACATCAATTATAATCACAAACTACTGTACTGTTTTGTCTGAAGTGTATTCCTCTTATACCCTCTTCCCCAAATAGAGACAATGTAAAAAAATGAAAAAAAAAGCAAAAAATGACCAATATAATTCATTATTATTTCTGCATGGCCTCAAAGCAGTAGAAACTTCTATGAGCCACCAATACAGGTAAAGGTGACTCTCCTGTTTTCAGAGAATGCCATTGAAGGGTTTTCACTGAGTATGATGAACCCACACAAACCCAGATGAATATGAAGTCTATATAAGTCTCCTCAAGGCCAGATAGTAGCACAGAATATGAGGACACAGTGGAGATAGATGCAGGACACCTTCAGGACAGGTATTAAGTATTTTCACAACTTCTCTCATGACATATTATACATTTTTTTTTCTCTTTGGTTTACCCAAAGCACTATGAGTAGGCTATTTTTGTAATTTTTTAATAACATACTTAAATACCTGGCTCAAACAGCCAAATTTCAAATATGAGGCACCCTATTCCATAGTGTATGTAACTGACTGTCCTTAGATAATTAAGAATGTCAAAATGGCAAGATCTCTGATCACCCCAGTTAACTAACAGTCTCTTGACATCACTGAGAGGGTGATTATAGCTTGGGTCAGCTGGGGTGGAAAGACTCATTTTAAATGTGGGCAACAATATCCATGGGCAGAGGTTTGAGACCAAATGGAAAGGAAAAAAAAAAAAAAAAAAAAAAAAAAAAAAAAACAGAGCCAAACACTGACATCCATCTTTCTCTTCCTCCTGACCACATATACAATGAATGTCTCATAATGGTGCCAAAACTATTACCTCTATAAGCTCTGCTCTCTTCCATTTCCAGTCTATCAGTAATTCTTAGCTATGTATTGAAGTTCCATACTTTTTCCTATCCCTAACCACTATTCATTAAACTCATAAATTATGTTTCTTCTAAAATAAACATTTCATACAATATATTCTGATTATGTTTCCCCCCCATCTCCTCCCAGATTCTTTTTTTTACCCAAATCTACACCTTTTCTTACACACACACTCTCTCATTAGAAAACAAATAGGCATCTAAAAAATAATAAAACAAGATAAAACAAAAACAAACACAAACACACCGGAATAGGATAAAACAAACTAAAGAAAAAGAGCCAAAGAAAAAGCACAAGGAACACATAGAGATGCAGAGACACATATTTTCGAACACAAGAAAATTCCATAAAATCAGAAAGTATAATTTATATGCAGAAGATCAGGAAGGAAATAAAAAAAAACCCTGTATTATGAGTATAAGAACCTCCAAAAATTCCATGGATTTCTATTTTTGTCAACCCTCTATTGCTGCACATGGGGACTGCCCTTAAGGGTGGTTTGAATACTCAGTGAGGTGTTTTTGGAGAACCCCAATATCCCCTTTGTATGTGGTTATCAATTAGAGATAGCTTCTGGGTTAAAGACAGATGCTAATTTCTTTAACAGGGTCTAATTGGCTTCCTAGTCTCCTGTCTGCCTCATTTAATCTCTTCTCCATAGGGATGTCTGAGTGAGCCTCCCAGTTCTCAAACAGGATTTTGTCATAGCTTTGATGAGCTCTTTATGAGGTCTTCATCATTCTCACAATGAATGAAGCTCCCCACAGGTGATTTCTAACCAATACCAGGCTTGGGGTCTGTGCAGGAAAATACAGTGACCCTTCGGTATCAGCAAATTGGTTCCAAGGACTCAAAAGATGCCCATGACAATAGTATAAAATGGTATAGTGTTTTGCATATAACATATACACATACCCATGTACACTTTAAGTCACCCCTGGGTTACATCTATAAAATGTTAATGCTACATGATACTATCCATACCCTGTTGGCTAGGGGATCATGGGATAAATACATTGATGACATAACTTTAAAAACATGTTTAGTCTATTGGATGAACTTGTGGAGTACAATATATAAATAGAGAAGGCTGACTGCCCTATAATACTTTCAAAACACTCGCTGTCTTCGCCTCTCCTGCTGTGGTGGTTTGAATAGGTTTGACTCCAAAGACTCATATGTGTGAATGCTTGGCCCATAGGGAGTGGCACTATTAGGAGGCGTGGCCTTGTTGGAAGAAGTGTGTTAATGTAGAGGTGGGCTTTGAGATCTCATATTATGCTCAAGCTCCACCCAGTGTGTAATCTACTCCCCTTCTGCTGCCTACAGCAAGAAGTGGAACTCTAAGCTCCTTCTTTAGCACCATGTCTGGCTGCATGTTGGCATGCTTCCTGTCATGGTGATAATGGACTGAACCTCTGAAACTGTAAGCCAGGCCCAATTAAATGTTTGCCTTAAAAGAGTTCCCCTAGTCATGGTGTCTCTTCACAGCAATAAAACCCTAACTGAGACAGCTTCATATACATTTCTCTGATTTTTTTAAAAAAATAACTTACTCCTTAATGGCCTTTGGTTCTCACATGAGGAATCACTTTGCTCATGAAGCATTTTGGGGTTCCTCAGGAGATGGGTGCTCCTTTCAAATTGTACTTGTACAAGCACTCATTACAATGTGTTGAAATCAATAACAAACAAATGTGTACCCACCGCTAAACTTCAGGTTCTTAAGACAAATGACTAGAGACACCAGACACACTGCATCTGAGAACAACATGAAGATAATTGATGAGAAAATGCTTATTAAGCTCTAATAGTGGATCAATTGAAAAGAGAAACAAGAGAGACATGGAGACCACACACTTCTTTATATCTTCGTTAATGCTTGAAATTAATTTAGGATTATTACAGCTCATTTTCCTAGATTTCAGTATTTTTATTGCTGGAATGTACCTTGCAGGTACTCAAGTTCAAATGGTCTAAATAACTATTTAAACTCACTGTATTTTCAGGATTTTCATAGGCCCAAAAATAATGGTCATTTCTTAACTTCGGTGCACTACTAGACCCAAACTACACAAACTAACAAAATACTCACCCTCAGATTTTGATGGGAAACCTTATTGGAAGGCTCCTTAGGTTTGAGTTTTTTGAATGAAAATAAAACGTTTTATACTATAGGGTTTATAGAGAAAAAAAGCAATAGAAACATGTTTTTAAACTACTTTGAAATCAAGAACATTGCAAGCCTCAAAAACTAAATGCCCTAAAAGGGATTTTACCCAAATTCAATCTGTTCATGCTTCAGCTATTTACAATCCATGTTTTCAAAAAAAATGTTTACAGTACACACTAGCAAGTCTAAAACACAATAATCTATCTTGTTTCCTTAAGACAAATTGTCAGTAGAAAATTAATTTTTTCTGTTAAAAAAAAGCGACTCAAAGGCCACATGCAACATAAAACTATTGGACTTATTCAAGCAGTAGGCTTATAATCATTGGTGTTGGGTTGTTCTCACTCCATGCTCCTGACACCCTATCCTTTCCCTGGGACCAAACCAAACATCCCATATTGTAGTGATGGAGTGGGATCACAGTCCTCACACTCCAAGTGTTCAAAAGACTTATCTAGCAGTTCCATTATTTATAACTGCTTTTGAGTGGAAGCATGGGCGGGGAAGGATACGGCAGAAAAGCAAATGTTGTGCAAATGGCATATTATAAAATTAAATGGTAACATATTGTGTTGTTTCGGATCATCATCAAGACTAGAGGCAAAATAGAAATAACAGATGCAATATGAATGCAGAGTTATCATGTGTGTCGTGTTGGATTCCAGGCTGACAAAATTAGCACAATATGCTCTACCTGAGGCAGACACCACACACACACACACACACACACACACACACACACACACACACACACACAGACAAACAGAAGGGGGAGGGAGGGAAGGAGAGAGAAAGAGAGAGAGACATCTCTAGAGAGAGACAAAGATGAGACAGAGGCAGAGATTCAGACACAGAGAGAAGATCAAGAACCTTTTAATTTTGTTTATAATAAACAGTGAAAAGGAACAATACCTTAATTGGATCTCTTATTAAAATTTCTCAGAGAAATTTCTTCTGTATTAATAGGTGCCTCCATTTTTTCATATCACAAGATCTCTAACATATCTTTTAATTCAGTCGTTTTTTGTTTGTTTGTTTGTTTGAATGAGCCTAATTAAATTCCACCCTGAAGCAAAGCACAGATAACACCCTATTTTATTACTTCCCTAGTAATGTTACAGGTCTGGTTTGGGACAAATCTTAAGGCAACTGGATTTTATTTGTGTTGAAATATAAGTGCATACATGTAAGTTATTGCACAAGTAGCTCATTTACTATAGCCAGTGCTACAGTTTATGGATTATCTGTAATATTCAGAAATTGCCAGAATTCCTTTTGATTTATAATATAAATGGAGTTCAGTCTAGAGGGGGAAAACTTACTTTGTAAGTGAAAATTTAACAATACTCTCTCTACAGAAAATAAAGCTTCAAGTAAATGCTTCTAAACCATGCATTTTGTGGTAAATTTACTGTCTCCACATCTCCACCCTTCCCTTATTCTTGCCTTTTTGGCATGTAAGTTCACACCAACATTTTTCTCCTCTTTTCCTGAAAAAAGAAAACGAAAAGAAAAAGAAGAGACCTCTACTTTTCACTAACTGAAAGAATTAAAAATACTATTGAATCATTTAAGCATATAATAAGCATTTCCTTACAACTTGGGGGCTAATAGCACCAAATTGCTATTAATATTTGTAACCCATTCTCCTATATTAGCCCTTAAAGCTTGGAGAACCAACACTATTCTCTTTCCAAAAAACCTTCCATGGGTTTTTAATTTTTGTGTGTAATTTGACTGGTTTATGTGCATGTAGGAATCTCTAGCTCTGAAACTCAGAAGGAAATGCCAATGACACTAGTGAATAAGAAGCACTGGGGACATCATTTCCAGGGCTTAGCGATAGAACTCGGGGAAGAGTGTATGTTCCTGATGCCTTTAGGTCCTAGGTTCAAGTCCTCAGGAATGGAAGGTAAGAGAAAATGGGGAATGGGGGGGGGCGGAGAAGAAGTTCAGGGGGAGACACTGTGAGAACAGATTATTTGCTAATTATGAATAAGAACAAATTTTAAATTAATTGCCTAATTAAACTCTTACTGGTGACACTGAGCTATGTTTAGAATGTTTGTCCAGTAGACCAATTAAGAAAAAAAAATGACTGGTGACTACAAGACAATGGGTGATAGTAAGACTTGTATACTTCTAAAAATTGAGTATTGTATAACAATGGACCACAATATGGCATGAATTCTGGCTGTACAGGAATTTTAGCCCAGCAACATTAATGCATCAAGAAGAGATCACATCCAAAGATATGATCTGGCTGGAATGCAGACATGCCCTGGATTACAGCATGTTCTGACTGGAATACAGATTCACCTTTACTACTCACCTTTAATCCCTAACAGTGAAGATTTTTTGAAAGATGCTGCAATGGTCAAAAGTGATATCTTGTTGAGGGGCAGACAAAGTGACAAATCAGAGAAAGATCTGACAGAAAAAGTCACAGACTGAATATGCATAACTCCCACAGGAACATCAGAGGAAGAGAGACTACTTAATGAGAGAGGAGAGGAGAGGAGAGGAGAGGGGAGGGGAGGGGAGGGGAGGGGAGGGGAGGGGAGGGGAGGAGAGAGTTTTATTAGGACAGTTTTACAGAGACTAGACATAGAAAGAACAAGCTAGACACAGGTAAAAATGGAATGAACCAGAAAACAAGAAAGAGACAGAAGATAAGAACATATTGCCAAAGTTAATAAAAGGCCAGGCAGAGCAATCCAGTCAAAAGTCAGAGAAGTTGAACTGAATCAGTCATCTTAGAAGATTAGATACTATGGAGGCTAGAAGCTTCCAGGCCTAGGCCCAGGGATAGTTAGAACCGAGAAGGAAACATTGTGGGTTGGGACTGAGCTGTGCATTTACACAGCTTAGGAATGGCTCTTAACTCATCGCTTCATCTGAGGAAATTAAAATGACATTTACATCTGGGAGTTTGGTTCATTAGCCAAATCAGGATTCTAGGTCTTATCTAAACTAAAGATGATAAATAAGGGGGCTTTGCTACCATTATTCCAACATTCTTTTCAGAATACACAAAGCAAAAATTATATCTTCTCTCAACATAATACATGTCCAAACTACCAAGTACTCATCCTCCTGGAATCCTGAGTGCTCAGTGGGTGTGACTATTAAGCCTCTATTCCACTGTCATTATTTCTAACAGAGGAATATATGACTCAAGGCATAAACACAAGGGTCATTACTTTTCTTAAAGTATTTCTTGAAGTTCCTGGTGAAAGTAATGGCTAAACCACTTCTCAGATTTGATGATCAAAATAGAATCCTATGATGATGACTATTCTGAGAGTTCTGACTCTTCATTCAGAGAAACATGAGACCCTTCATAAACAAGCAAAACCAAAATGGTGCATGGCTCATTGTCAAGGCAGTTAGATGGGCAGGTTAATAAAACCCTGCCAAGTAGGTCAGTCAGAAGGGAAGGACAGTGGAACCTTCTCATCCACCCATCTTCTAGATTTCAGTGTGAGAGAGACTGTTTCAAAGGAAAGAACATACATGAGAGCTGTCATTAAAAATAATGCCCAACTCTAAATATAGTCAGCAAGATGATGGGACAGCTACATCAACGGGTTATACCCATAGGACCCATGTGAAGTGAAGTGAATTTAGCAATTATTATGGAATCAGAACAAGTTAACCTGCGGTGGTGTTTTCAAACAGTGACTTTTTTTCTCATTGGAATAAGCACATAATATATTTTAGCTGGATTTAATTTGCAGGAATTTATAGATTTCTGTTTTGCAAAGATTTCTTAAGTTACCTTTCCTTCCTTTTGCAAATTTGTTTCTGAATTGATTCCCAAGGTGGTCAGTAAAGTGCAGGGTCCACCAAGCCTGTATCAGTTTCTGTATGAGCAAGAAATGAACCACTTTAAACTGCTCATTCTCTTAGGCTTCTATTGCTGTGGTAGAACACAGAGGAAAGTCAACTTGAGGAAGAAAGAGTTAATTTCAGCTTCAGATTCTCAGATTATATTCTATCAAGGTGTGAAGTCAGGATAGGAACTAAAGGCAGGAACCTAGAGGCAGGAAGTGAAGCAGAAGCCATAGAGAAATACTGCTCACAAGCTTACTCCTTTCTTGTGGCTTATTCAGCCCATTTTCTTATATAACACAGGGCAACTTGCTTAGGAGCAGTGCCTTCCAGCGTGAGCTTGGCCCTACATCAATTACTAATCATGAAAATTATACCTCCAGTCTCCCTTATCGGGAATCTCATGGAGACAATTTCTCACTTAAGGTTCTCTCTTGCCAAATAACTACCATCTATGCAGATGTAGAAACATACACATAAAAAATACAAACTCTACCTTATAGACTGTACAGTTGAGATCCTAATTTCTATCATGGAGAAGTCAAATCCTAACCATGATGTCTTTACCAGAAACAGATGATAGGATTAAAGGAAAGGTGATGTCTACAAATGAATGAAAAGCAGCAACTGACCTCAACTGAAGGCAGGGATCCCTCTAGACACATTCTTCATAGCCCCACTTCCCTGCCATGGTCTATATGTGGAGGTCAGGAGTCAGATGGCAGGGGTTGGTTCTTTCCTTCTACTGTGTGGGTCTGGGGAATGACACTCAGATCATTAGACTTGATGACAATCTTTTTAGGAGCAGTGCCAGCTCTCTGAACCTCTATTTTCTCATTTAAAAATCACCTTTTGGGTTCCAGAAATGTGAGAAAGGACATTTACTATCATTTCAGATATCTTTATACTAGATCATTTTAGAACTTTTTTCAATTTAATCCTGCTTTCCCTTTCCAAGAAAATATTACAAATGCTTTTTAACTGACAAGGTAAGTAAGTGACCTTAAGTCAAACATATGTAACTGATTTAACATGTTATATATGACTTCATTTACTGTCTAAAACCTGTTAATTATTTTTATGACCTCTATAATTTTTAAGTATTTAAAATTCAAAAGTATGTTATTGCTTCTTAAAGGGCAAAAAATCCCCAGAATCTAAAAAAAATTGCATTTTCTACTTAAACCAAAACAAAACCAAAACCCAAACGACGACGACAACAACAACAACAACAACAACAACAACAACAACAACAACCCAACAAGGATATCAACCACTGGAACTAAACAGAAAACAGATTTTCTTTCCTTTTTCCTTTTTCTTTTTTCCTTTTTCCTTTTCCCTTTTCCCCTTTCCCTTTTCCCTTTTTCCTTTTTCCTTTTCCCTTTTTTCTTTTTCCTTTTTCCCTTTTCCCTTTTCCCCTTTCTACTTTTTTCCTTCTTCATTTTTCATTTTTCCTCCTTTCCTTTCCTTTCCTTTCCTTTCCTTTCCTTTCCTTTCCTTTCCTTTCCATCCGTCTCCTCTTTCTCCCTTCATCCCCTTTCTCTTCCTCTTTCCCTCCTTCCTTCTTTTCTTTCTTTTTCACACATGTGAAATATACCTGGCTCCATCCTATGGGGTGAGTTTGGCAAGTGGGATCTTTGGAAATTGCCTGCTTGATATCAGATGAATGGAAGTACCGGTCTCCTCTTCTGAACATGAAGCAAGGAGATTGCTTTTCTTCCTCATACTCCCAAGGCAGCCACTCAAATGCTTAAGGATCACTTTTGTCCTTTAATGGAATTCAACTGTTAAGAGTGCTTTTAGCAGCCTGGGTAGAGAGGCTCCTGCTGTAGCCTCTCAATGGGGATATGTACACATAGCAGGGAGGATGCAGGGAGCAATGATAACCATAAACCAAACACATGCCAAATTAAGGATCTTACAATCATGCGTGTGATAAAACTCACCAGCACTTCTCAGGAAAGAAGGAGATACTTTTAATCTTGCAATGAATTTTAAAATTTAAAATATACATTGGACTCAATTAGAATCATATGGTGAAGCAGAGGAATAGAAAAAAAAAACAAAACCAAAAGAAAAAGTGCTAACTTAGAAACATTCATGGTCTCACATCTCCCAGATAAGTTACTTAATAGTGGTGATGGGTTCTGTAAGGAGCATTCCCAGGAGGCCTTTTTAAATAGCTCATGAACAGCCACAACTATAGTGTAGTCCTTACCGAGTGCTTCATACGAGCACAGGCACATGTGTAGCAATAGAAAGCTCTTGTGTCCATACCCAAGGTATCAAAGTCAAGGCCAGACAGAAGAGGCTTCATGAAGAGACCCCTGGTGCACAAATAATTACACAGGCTGAGGTCTGATGGGGACTGTAAAACACTACAATAGGAGACTGAGACCCCTTCCTTGCCTCATTCTCAGAGATTTTTCTCTTTATGGTTTTTGGAATAAAGTAGAAATAATAGCTGCCAAGAATTCTCATAAAGTACCATAGTGTCTGAGTAATAACATTCTCTAAGTCACAGTATGTCAGAAAGTTCCATTTTGTCTGTGACCTACAAAATAAATAAGTAAATAAATATATATCTATTACCTGAGTATGGTTTTGGGGAAAGAGTTTCTGAGGTGCATTGTACTGGCTAGTTTTGTGTCAACTTGACTCAGCTGGAGTTATCACAGAGAAAGGAGCTTCAGTTGAGGAAATGCCTCCATGAGATCTAACTGTAAGGCATCTTTTCAATTAGTGATCAAGGGGGAAAGGCTCCTTGTGGGTGGGACCATCTCTGGGCTGGTAGTCTTGGTTCTATAAGAGAGCAGGCTGAGCAAGCCAGGGGAAGCAAGCCAGTAAAGAACATCCCTCCATGGCCTCTGCATCAGCTCCTGCTTCCTGACCTGCTTGAGTTCCAGTCCTGACTTCCTTGGTGATGAACAGCAGTATGGAAGTATAAGCTGAATAAACCCTTTCCTCCCCAACTTGTTTTTTTGGTCATGATGTTTGTGCAGGAATAGAAACCCTGACTAAGACATGCACCCTGAGGGAATCTGCTCTTCAGTGGAACAAATGAACCAGGTTTTCTTCTGTAGACTGAACATCACAGTGAGGGCAAAGTTGCATATTGAGGAAACAGAGCTTTAAGCCTACCCAATTTATGAAAAAGAAATCAAATCACATGTCACCTGCCTCGTTTTATATCTTTTCTAGGAGGAATCTTGCTTCTGCACCATAAAAAATAAAAATAGATGACATGTGAGCCCATGTCTATGAAGCTAGATTGAAATGGGTAGTTATCCCATTACTGGACATGGACCATGATATATATATTCATGAAAAGAGAGACTGGAAAACATCCTGAAGCCAACTTATTTTTGAGTCAAATAGAGAATTAGTTTTTAAACATTTGTTAAAAAAGAAAATCTAGTCAATCCTCTCTGTATGGCACTGTCTCATGAGTGATTGCAGGCCTGAAGCAGGATGGCCTTTTTGTGCATCAATATGATTAAGAAATAATCTCAAGGCATACCCTGGGTACCAAGAGCTTGAAATGCTTTTCAGCATCTTAAGACTTTCAGAGACAATGGTAAAGATAACAGTAGAATTCTATGTTCACAGTTGTATGGGAAAACATGAAGCATCCCGTCACGCCACTGTAAAATCTAGTTAGTGGTCTAAAGTGTGAGTGTATTTGCTGACTCTGTTCTTCCCAGGTGACTCATGACACTCTACAATTCATGTGGTCAGTGACACCCACAGAGGATCACCCAGTCACCCCAGTCAATGCTTGGCAGGTTCCCTGAAAGTTCAGGAAGGAAGACAACTGCTTAGGAAGATAAAAGGCAGTTAGACAAAGGGTCAAATGGTTTCTTTCAGTATCTCCATCTTGTGACCTGTAGATCTGTAATAGTATATAGAAGAATATTTAAGATAAAAAAACTAGATAATTGGAATCTATCAACAGTTGCTATTTTTACATTCACTAGATTACACTTATGTTAAAGTTAGATATACTCATCTCTTACAAGAAGATACCTTTGACCACCAGCTGTCCATTTTCCTTCTTTCCTTAGCTGTGAATACATTGGGTTTTATAAAACACTTTATCCTCTGCTGAAATCACTGGAGGATGTCAGGACTAAGCTTAATTGAATTCTCCTCAAAAAAAAAAAATCATAGTGGATCGATAGTTTGGATTTTTGGTCAGCTGCATCCATTTTTCTAGATTTGATAAGAAACCATCTAAAGATAATTTCATGTTTACTTTATGTGGGCAGTATCTTTGTCACATTCCCTCTGTGTGTGTAAAGACTTGTGTGTGCAGCAGAATAGCAGCGGTGAGCAGAGAACAACCTTAGGCCATTGTCATTATCTTGTATCATATGTATTTGGATTTATTTTATACTCAAGATGAGCTGACCCATGAGCTTCCATAGAGCTTCCCTTCTTACTCTCCCATCTTGCTGTAGGAGCAATGGATTAAAGATGCCTGTTACTACACCCAACTTTACAATATTTCCTTGGATTTGAAGTCATGTCTTCACACTTGCACAAAAACACCCATACCCATTGATCTATCTCTCTAAGCCCTTGGCTTCTTCTTTTTTTTTTTTTTTAATAATCACTGTTTTCTCATAAACTGTTTGACTGTTTGGTTAATAAGGGAATTGAGGACTCATATATGACCCCTAGTTAACCTTATTTTCACAAGATATCAAGAGCATACACTGAAGAACAAAAAGCATCTTGAGGAAATGTTGCTGCTCAAATTGGACAGCTGCATGTTGATGAAACTGTACCTCTATTGCCCACCATGCACCAAGTTCAACTTCAAGTCGCTAAGCAAGGATTTCAACATAAAATGTGATATCCTCGGTAAGGTAGAGGAGAAATTTGGGAATATGCTTGGACTCATTGGACAAGAATGCACTTTCTAAAGGGAACCCAGTAGCACAGGCATTGAGACCAAAAATTAATACACAAGACCTTATGAAACTTAAATGTTCTGATACATCAAAGGACACCATTATTTGAGGGAAGAGGTATCCTACAGAATGGGAAGAATACCTATCAGCTATAAATCTGATATAAGGTTAGCATTGAAAATATATTAAGACTTCAAAACAAAACAAAACAAAACCCCCAAAAACAAAAAAACTAACAACCCTTAACTAAACAGGCAGAAAACACCCTAATTAAAAGATGGGTCATGAAATGAGTAAGAGAAAATGTGAAATCAAAATATATGAGAAATACTTTTTAAAAATAGTCAATATCCTTAGGCATCAGGGAAATGAAAATTAATATTACTTTGTGATTTCATTTTATACCAGTCAAAACGGCTAAGATTAAAAAAAAAAAACTAAAACAAAACAAATACCAACACTTATGTGGGAAAGGAAGAACACTTACTGATTGTTAGTGATAATGCAAACTGGTTAGAAACTATGCAAATCAGTGTAGACATTCCACAAAAAGCTACGAGTAGATTTATGACATTTCCCAGCTGTACCACACTCTTGGGCACATACCCTAGTCATAAGAGCCATGGAATGGAAGTAGACTAGACATTCTTCATTTAATGAATGCAAAATGAAAATGTGGTATATTTACACAACTGAATTCTGCCGTTAAATAAAAATAATAATCCATTAACAGGTTATTGGATGGAACTGGAAACACTTATTGTGAGTGAGGTAACCCAGAATCAGAAAAACAAAGGTCATGTTTTGTTTTTTTAATCTGTTTTAGATGTTGGCTTTAAATCTTTAAATGTATGTGTTTCAATTTGGAATACTCATAAAGGTCAGGAAATTAACTGGCCATGGTAGTATGGGTTTCAAGAGAGTGGAAAAAGAATATAGTGGTACCAAGGATGAATGAGAAATCCTGGAACAGAATGGGTTAAATTGGGGTGTCATATCTGTAGGAAGGGCAGAGGTGAAAATTCAGAGAGAGATGACTAGCATCAAAAATCTTTCAAAAAAGTAAAAATGTGTTTTAAAATATGTCCAGATACACAAATATGAAGAGTTAGCGTATAATGGGGGGCAGGTAGCACAATGTCCCCACTAGTCACTATATGCTTATAAGTAAAAAGCCCAGTCCCAGCACTGAATTGTATCTTTTAAAGGTTTTCACCATTGGCCCAAAAGATCCACAGACCCACAAATAAAATAGTTAATTGCCAGTGAATTCCTTGCTTCCTGCCCAGACCATAACAGATAGATCTTATTGTTGAGGACACCACATGGTGTAGTCACAGAACATGGGGAAATCAAACTGGTATTGACACAGAAGCTTCATCCCTACTGGCTAGCTTTCACAGGGCTAGAAGGTGCTATGTATGCTGTAGGGGGAGAAGAGTAATCCTCGGTCTTAGCCAACTGTGAACCCTGTGACCGACTGCAATGACTAGGCTAGCAAGACACACATGCTAGGGAAATAGTGCCACAAACACCATGTTGCTAACAACTACACACCACAAACTGAAATCCATAGCTAGTACTTCACTGGCCCAAGAAGCAGTCCTAGACCTGAAGGATGTTCATCTCTTAATGGTACATCTATATCCCTCTCCTACTCCCAATTCTTGGTGCTCATGGAAAAAAAATGTTGGAAAGATTGTAAAAGCAGGAATAGGGTTTTCAAGACACAAAAGGGAAGTTAAATTGATAAAATCACAGGTATTGTGACAACATGCTCAAAACTTATACAAGATAAAGCCAGAAATATTCTAGTATGGAAAGGAATGTGGGCATGAAGCTCAATCTTCTAGATGAGAAGCTATTGGGAGAGGAAGAATCAGTATTCTTTAACAATATCTCCCCTACTACACTATATATATAGATCAGAAGTTGGTGGAGATAAATATGATCAAAGCATACTGTGTGAAATAAAATACAATGAAAATGAGAAAAAAATCCCACAAACTATAGAGTAAAAACATAAAGAAATTCTTTTGTAATAATGTCTTTTATTAATTCCCTGAAGGGTCAATACAATGCAACTTCATTGTATTTAAAAATTAATTTGAATATAATTATGTCACTTCTCATCTCTGCCCTCCTTCTAATTCCTTCAGTGTTCATGTCTCTCTATCATTTTCTTTTGTATTGATGGCCTACTTTTAATTATTATTGTTGCATAAATACACAAACACAACCTGCTCATTCCACTTAGTATGGATTGGTGAAGATATTATTTCAAGGCAGATCACTTCATACAGTTAACTAATTAGTGTTGGTAAGTGGAGGATCTACTCTGTCAAACAATAACATCTTGGTAGATTTTACCTTTGATGAGTATGAAGTGCCCCCTCCTTGTCTTTTTTGATAACTGTGGGTTGGGAGTTAATTTTATTCGATATTAGAATGGCTACTCCAGCTTGTTTCTTCGGACCATTTGCTTGGAAAATTGTTTTCCAGCCTTTCACTCTGAGGTAGTGTCTGTCCTTTACCCTGAGGTGGGTTTCCTGTAATCAACAAAATGTTGGGTCCTGTTTGTGTAGTCAGTCTATTAGTCTATGTCTTTTTATTGGAAAATTGAGTCCATTGATGTTAAGAGAAATTAAAGAAAAGTAATTGTTGCTTCCTGTTATTATTGTTTTTAAAGTTGGGGTTCTGTTCTTGCAGCTGTCTTCTTTTAGTGTTGTTGAAGAATTATTTTCTTGCCTTTTCTAGGGTGTAGTTGTTGTCTTTGTGTTGGTGTTTTCACTTTATTATCCTTTGAAGGGCTGGATTCGTGGAAAGATATTTTATGAATTTGGTTTTGTCATGGAATACTTTGGTTTCTCCATCTATGGTAATTGGCAGTTTTTCTGGATATTGTAGCCTGATCTCGCATTTGTGTTCTCTTAGGGTCTACATAACATCTTTCCAGGATCTTCTGGCTTTCATAGTCTCTGGTGAGAAGTCTGGTGTGATTCTAATAGTCATGCCTTTATATGTTACTTGACCTTTTCCCTTAATGCTTTTAATATTCTATCTTTATTTAGTGCATTTGTTGTTCTGATTATTATGTGACGGGAGGAATTTCTTTTCTGGTTCAGTCTATTTGGAGTTCTGTAAGCTTCTTGTATGTTCATGGGCATCTCTTTCTTTGGTTTGGAAAGTTTTCTTCTATAATTTTGTTGAAGATATTTGCTGGCCCTTTGAGTTGAAAATCTTCATTCTCATCTACTCCTATTATCCGTAGGTTTGGTCTTCTCATTGTGTCCTGGATTTCCTGGATGTTTTGAGTTAGGATCTTTTTGCATTTTGTATTTTCTTTGATTGTTGTGCCGATGTTCTCTATGGAATCTTCTGCACCTGAGATTCTCTCTTCCATCTCTTGTATTCTGTTGCTGATGCTCACATCTATGATTCCAGATTTTTTCCCTAGGGTTTCTATCTCCAGTGTTGTTGCACTTTTTGTTTCCCTTATTGCTTCTACTTCCCTTTTTAGGTCTTGGATCGTTTTGTTCAATTCCATCACCTGTTTGGTTGTGTTTTCCTGTAATTCTTTAAGAACTTCTACTTCTTTAGCAGTGTTCTCCTGTAGTTCTTTAAGTGAGTTATTAAAGTCCTTCTTGATGTCCTCTTCCAGCATCATGAGATATGACTTTAAATCCGAGTCTTGCTTTTTGGGTGTGTTGGGGTATCCAGGACTGGCTGAGGTGGGAGTGCTATCTTCTGATGATGGTGAGTGGTCTTGGTTTCTGTTAGTAAGATTCTTATGTTTGCCTTTGGCCATCTGGTAATCTCTGGAGTTAGTTGTTATAGTTATCTCTGGTTGGAGCTTGTTCCTCCTGTGATTCTGTTAGCCTCTATCAGCAGACCTGGGAGTCTAGTCTCTCCTGAGTCTTAGTGGTCAGAGTACTCTCTGCAGGCAAGTTCTCCTCTTGCAGGGAAGGTGCACAGATATCTGGCATTCAGATCTGTCTCCTGGCTGAAGATGAAGGCCCAAAACAGGGCCTGTCCCAGAAGATGTGTTTCCTCTTTAGTCTGTAAGCTAACCTGCACAGACTGGTCTCCAAGGGACACAGGATACAAGATGGCTCTCTCAACTGCTCCGGTGGTCAGAGCCCTCCTGGGCAGACACCTCTCCTCTGGCGAGGTAGGTGCCTGGATGTCTGGATCCTGAAATGGGGTCTGTCCCAGTAGCTGTGTCACTTTTGCCTGTCCCAGAAGCTCTGTCGCTTCTGTAGTCTGCACTCTCACCTGTGCAGACTAGTCTCTGAGGGATCTGAGACACAAGATAGCTCCCTCACCTTGCTAAACAGTAACAAAGCATACCTAGTATTTTTCTTATGAAAATAATAATATAACCTTGTTCTGTGCAACTGGACTTAATAGAAGATAAATGTTAATTTTAAGTCCATATAGCCAGATCAAACAGACATTTGGGACAACAGCTTGTTCAAACTGATGACTTGCTATTCTGTTAAATTCTTTCATATTTGAGAGAACATACCTTAGAATGGCTATGCTTCTGATATTTATTTAAAGTACCATTTTCCCTCTTGGTCAAATAGAGGTCAAAGAATCTTTAATGTTGTTTTCAAGCTGTTTTGTCAAATGGATCAATCTTGAATCTTACTTTGCTGTTATTTTCCAAGACTGATATTAAATATAGAATATAATTTTCAGGGTATTTTTTTTTTTTACCACAACGATTCAATTGCAGAGAAAAAAAATCACACAAATCTGTATTTTTGACCTAGTAAGAATAGTAATGAAAAAGTAATGCTATATGTTTGTTTGAACACCTCTTCATTTCTTACAGGGTTTCAGCACTATTTGGAATAAAATGTTCTTAAATGAAAAACCTCTCTAAGATTGTTTTGTCCATATAAAATATCTATTTATAAATCTCTTGTACATAAAATTTCAGAAACATATAATATGCATATAAACAACTAATATAATGGGGGGAGGAATAGGGGAAGGAAGAGAGAGGGATTTAGACATAGACACACACACACACACACTGACACACTCTCATGCATATATATACACAAATACATACACTCACACATACACAGGCCCACAGTTTCCCCCCCCCCACACACACACAGAGAGAGAGAGAGAGAGAGAGAGAGAGGGAGAGAGAGAGAGAGAGAGCTTTATGATTCCTTAGACCCTGTGCTCTATCGATATATGAACCATATCCTTGTGTTCTCTAGGCTCCTGAAAAACATGAATAAATTTATTGAAGATCTTTATTCTTACACGCGTTCTCACGACCGGCCAGGAAAGACGCTGCAACAGGATCCTTCTGCACACGTTTATTCAGTCCTGTTTCTTCTTCCTCTATATCTCCCTTGTTTATATCTCCCTTGTTTATATATCGCCCTTGTTTATATCTCCCTTGTTTTTATATCTCCCTTGTTTTTATATCTCTCCTGTTTTTATATCTCCTCCGAACCCTGGGCCTCTCACTCTTTTATACTCTCAGTTCCCATCCACGCACAGCAGGCCACGCCACCTCACCAGGCATGCAGCTTCAGCTAATCAGGGCAGCAGGGGCAAATCTCCACCAAATTGGATTCACCTGTATCCTGGTACACCTGCGCAGCACTCAAGATGTTTGTGTCTTATATGAGGAAGTCAGGTGCAAGTCATATGACTTAGCTGCAGTCCCTGGCGCCTTTAGGACTGCCGCCACACCTGCTCCTAACACTTTATGACAAGTATTTCCTCAGATGGTGGTTTTAATAAGAATGCCCCCCCCCCCGTATGTTCACAAGTTTTAATGCTTAGGCTATAGGGCTATAGTTGGTAGAATAGTTTTGGAAGGAAATGTAAGTATAGCTTTGTTGGAGGAGGTAGATCACTGACATTGGACTTTGAGGTTGCAATAATCCATGACAGACCCAGTTAACTTTTGCTCTCTCCTGTGCTTTGCTTGGTGATCATATATGAACACTCAGTTACTGCTCCCATATTGTATCTGTTTGCCTTCCACCATGGTGTTTTCAGCTATGTTGGTCATGGATATATTCTCTTAAACATAAGCCAAAATGTCTTTCTTCTATTATTTCACTTGATCATGGTGATTTAGCACAGTAAAGGAAAAGTAATTAAGACATTTCCTTAACAGAAGATCTGACTTTTTCCCTATGTGTTTGCTTCTCTAATAAACAACAGGTAAAATTTGCAATTATCTATTCCTTCATATTTAATAAAAGTCCAAAGCAAAGACTAGAAAATGGGCTTTTCATGAAATAGACATGTCCAGGATTTCAGAAGAGAGTAACAGTAGAAATTAAAAAGAAAAACAAGAGCTCAGAGCTCAATGTTAGACTATGGTTTTTATTTGGCTCCTAAAGAGAACTCAAGAATTGGGAAGAAGTGTAAAGGACTTGGCTGGATCTCTTTTTCTGGCTCTGTGTGAGGGATGTGAGTCTGGGTATTATCTAAACTCTTTTCTTTACTCACCCCTAGTATCAGATGAGGAAAATAACAACCACTGAATCTGAGCAATGCTGAGTTTAATAACTGGGATGTGGTAAGGATTAGTAGTCTAATCCTGGAGATTAAGCTCAAAGTCATGGGGTACCAAGGTCATGTCTCAGCTTCTGCAGCATCTAATTTCAGAGGAACACTGAAGAGTTTAGAGAGGAGAAGCTTGACAGTCCATATCAATGTTTCTTCTTAAAGTATCTTTCTAAATTAACATCACTAGATGCTTTGTCCTCAATTTTATATTAAATATATAAAATTATATATATAATATAATAAATATTATAATATCTTATAATATATTATATATTATATATTATATAATATATATATTTTTAAAAAGCAACTCTGATATACAGTGGAATCCATCAGTGAGTTTTTCCATCCCTCCCTAAATATGTTGAAATGCATTACCTGAAGAAAAGCACTTTGACAAATATATTTCCCAAAGAAAACAATTGCAATCAAATTTGATACCTTGACCATCATTACTGATGATTTCATACGAGTAGTTCCTTGCTACTTCATGTGCTTTCTGGGTTTACTGAACACACAAGATGGTAATAGTATAAAATTAGGAAATAAGATTTTATATAGATTAACTGAAGTCAAAACTTTATATAGTAACATACTGGTACTTTTTTTTTTTTTTTTACGAGATTTCAGATGGTTTGCTCTTTGCTATACTGAATGTGTTACATCTTTAGATTTCTGTGTCCAGCAGAGCACATTTTCTTAGTGATAATACTGCATATTCAGCAAAGTATAAACATATATAAGGATGTACACATACATCAAAGGAAGATGCCTTATAGCTGTCATATTTTTCTGTAGATAGATATTGCAATGATGCATGCAATAAAATCGGAGATTGCACACCTCCATGGGACAGTTCATCAGACATCTTTCAGGTCATGAGAAAAAGAACAAGACACATAGTTGGACAAGTTTGAAACTGAAGGCCAAAACCCTAATAATTGCTGTGTTATAAACAACAAGCACTTTGCATATTGTAAGTTTAAAAAGTCACTGGTAAGATAACATTATGTACACCTACTAAAACAGAAAACAAAGGGATTTCTTTATACAGCTGGCAATAGTGAAATTCCAGATGTAATTATATGTTTTTCAAGTTCATTATTGCCTTCCTCAATAGTCCTTGTATGCAGTTAAGAGACAACTTCTTGAAGTTGGAATGAAGCATAATTCTATTTCCTTTCTCTTACCAATAGTTCCGATAATGTTCTCGAACTGATGGCATATTTTCCACTTCAAAATCCATTTTCAGAAAGGAGAAGAGGAAAAGGAAGAGGGTGACAGAACATGAATGTACAGAAGGAGGGAGAGGAGATGGAGTAGGGTAATGTTCTTTGAAAATGTCAAGGCAATTGGAAGAGTTAGAATCTTGCTTTTATCTTGAGGAATGTATACTTTTAAGAATTTCTCATTTTTGCTTAATACCAAGTTATCTTCAAAATATATAATTTAAAATTCATTAAAATTTTCTTTTTAACTGATTAAAATCTAATTTACCTATGTGGAAGAAGTTGGTTGTAGAACTACATGGTAAATGAAATTTACATTACATTTGCCCTAATGATCAATTTTAAAGTAACATACTAATATTTATTTTTTCAGTTTAATAAATCTATTTCCTCCCAGTTCCCTCCTTCCCCCTCCCATGTGGTTGCTTTCTTCTCCTTCACAAGTGGGACTGAGGTGTCTTCACTTAGGCCCTTCAGCTTGTTGAACTTTTTGAGTTCTGTGGACTCTATCTTGGGTATTCTATACTTTTTTTTTTTGGCTAATATCCACTTATTGGTGGATACATACTGTGCATGTCCTTTTTGGCTCTGAGTTACCTCATTCTAGTCCTATCCATTTGCCTGCAAAACTCAGGATGTCCTCGTTCTTAATAGTTGAGTACTACTATTCCATTGTGTAAATGAACCACATTTTCTGTATCCATTCTTCTGTCATGGGACATCTGGGTTGTTTCCAGCTTCTGGCTATCACAAATAAGGCCGCTATGAACATAGCAGAACACATGCCCCTGTGGTATGGTGGGGTGTCTTTTGGATATATTCCCAAGAGTGGTATTGTTGAGACTTCAGGTTGATCCATTTTCAAGTTTCAGAAGAAACTCCCGATTGAGTTCCAGAGTGACTGTACCAGTTTGCAATTCTATCAGCAGTGGAGGAGTGTTCTTCTTTCTCCACATCCTTGCCAACATGTGCTGTCACCTGAGGTTTTGATCTTAGCCATTCTGACTGATGTGAGGTGGAGTCTCACGGTTGTTTTGATTTGCATTTTCCTGATGACTATGGACATTGAACATTTCTTTAGGTGCTTCCCAGCCATTTGAGATTCCTCTGTTGTGAATTCTCAGTTTAATTCTATACCCCATTTTTTTTATTGGGTTGTTTGGTGTTTTGGTGGTTAGCTTCTTGAGTTCTTTATATATTTTGGATATTAGCCTTCTATAGGATGTGGGGCTAGGGAAGATTTTTTTCCCCCAATTTATAGGCTGCCGATTTATCTTATTGACTATGTCCTTTGCCTTATAGAAGTGTTCCAGTTTCATGAGGTCCTATTTATCAATTCTTTATCTTAGAGCTTGAACCATTAGAGTTCTCTTTAGGAAATTTTCCCCTGTGCCAATTTCCCCCTGTTCCTACTTTTCCTTCTATTAGATTGAGTGTATCTGGTTTTATGTTGAGGTCTTTGATCCAGGTCCTTGATCCACTTGGCCTTGAGGTTTGTGCAATTGACAAATATGGGCCTATTTTAATTTTCCTATATATAGACAGCCAGTTAGGTGAGGAAAGGGGAACATGATCTGGTATTGGGTGGTGGGGAAGGACTGAAGCCCTGAGGGACAGAAGAAATAATGCAAGTAAACAACCTCTGGAGGTAGGAGGTAGAGGGGATCCTCCAGAATGTACCAGAGACCTGCGAGGTGAGAACCTCTCAGGACTCAAAGGGAGGGACCCTAGGTGAAATTACCTACACTAGGGAGAGGGAACTTGCAGAGGCCACCTCCAGCAGAAAGTGAGGGATGTAGTTGCTATTCAACAATCAAAACTCTGACCCATAATTTTTCCTATCTGAAAGAATTGCAGAGATGGAAATGGTGAAGAGCCCGAGGAAAAGAAGGTCCAGCCACAGGCCGAAAGTGGAATCCAGCTCAAGGGGAAGCCCCAAGGCTTGGCACTATTACTGAGGCTCACAAAAAGGGAACTATCATGGCTGCCCTCTGAAAGACCCCACAGGCAGCTGAAAGAGTCAGATACAGATACTTGCATCTAACCAATGAATAGAAGCTACTGATCTGTGTGGTTGAATTTGGGAAAGGCTGGAAGAAGCTGAGGAGGAGGGTGATTTTATTAACCTGGACCACTGAGATCTCTCAGACAATGGACCACCAACCAGGCTGCATACACCAGCTGACATGAGGCCTCTGACACATATACAGCAGAGGGCTGCTGGGTCTGGGTTCAGTCAGAGAGGATGCACCTAACCTTGAAGAGACTGGAGGCTCCAGGGAGTTTATAGGTCTGGTGCACGTCCTTGTGGAGACAGGGGGTTGGGGAGGAGCTATGGGATGTGGAACAGTTGGAAAGTGAACTGGGAGGGTAATAAAATCTGGGGTGTAAAAAAGAAATAAATAATAAAAAATGAATCTATTTCTACTTCCATTGTGGAAGTTAGAGCAAAAGTCAAGGTGTGTATCTTAAAAGCAAAAGGAAGCTTTTAAAGAGCAAAAACCCCTCAAAGACTAGGGAGGCAATCCATGTCTTGAAAAGGCATCCATCTCTGCACGCAGAAGTAAGAGATAAGAGCACACAGAAGGGAGGTGTGCTAAAACGTTAAAGTCCAGCACACTCAGCTGCTAGACAAAAAAGGTGAGATTTCAGATCTCAGTTTTCTTAGTACACATTTTAAAAGTAAAATTTCTAGATGAATCATAGACAAAGGGCAGCATACTAAATAAAGCAGAAGTACTCTCCTTGTATGACGGCTTAATGTATTAGCCTTCTAGCTGTGGTGATATCTATTTCACATAATATCTTTATTGTACTCTTACAATCAAGTATCAATAAATGTAGTATCTTGGAGGGTTGGTATTTTTTTTTAGTAATTAGCAAAATATATATCACACATCAAACTGAGAATAAACCGCAAATCTTAGAAGGCTTTGTCTTGGAAGTAGAATAAGAAACACATTGTAGATTTCTTTTCATTTTTCTCTTGAGTTTTCTACATAGGTTGTTTAAGCTGTTATCTGAATAGATGAGAAAGATGGAGATCTTGGAAGGTTTGAAATACAGCTGTCCTCTTCTGTCTTTTGCACATGGTTGCTTGAAAAAGAAAACTCTGTCTAGAATGTCTCCATCAGTAAAATTAATCATCTAGGGAAATGACTTCAGATGGATTGATTTTTAGGAGCTTGGTGATGGGACAGGTGTTGAATGTCTGTGAGCCCTTGGGTTCTATCACCACTTCTAAAAATTAAAAGTTGAGCTAATATCCACTTATCAGTGAGTACATATCATGTGAGTTCTTTTGTGATTGGGTTACCTCACTCAGGATGTTGCCCAAAGGGGTCTGCAATGCTATAGGTGGAACAACAATATGAACTAACCAGTACCCCCCAGAGCTCGTGTCTCTAGCTGCATATGTATCAGAAGATCACCTAGTCAGCTATCAGTGGAAAGAGAGGCCCATTGGTTTTGCAAACTTTATATGCCTCAGTACAGGGGACTTCCAGGGCCAAGAAATGGGGGGGGGGGGGAATGGGGGAGGGGAGGAGGGGGAGGGGGGAACTTTTGGGGTAGCATTAGAAATGTAAATGAAGAAAATACCTAATTAAAAAGTAATGAAAAAATTAAAAGTTGATTGGCTTATTGAATATTAAATGTCATGGTTAACTTCCTTTCCAACAAAAAGTTGATGGGGGGATTTAAAAGAATATAGATGACACAATGCTTAATCATATCATTGAAATAACATCCTTAAAACCTATGTGTTCTTTAATTTCCATATCTCCTTGCAACCATTTTTAAACAGCAGAGTTATGGTGAAAGAAAAGACGGGCTACTCTCAGGTAGATCTCTTTGCCCTTCTTTGGTGTTAAAGTCCAATCATTATCAAGACAGCAATGCTCTTTCTCCAAAGGGAACTTTGGTGTGTTGATCCATCAGCAGTTGACGTAATGAAGACAGGAGCATGGATGGGAAAATAAGAGACTGTATTTAGAGGATGTTTTCCATATTTCTGAATGTAACCCCTCTGGGATTTGTAATATGAAAACCTACTAATAGTTAACCAAAGTCTTGCCAGTTGCTGGTTGTATCATCGCCTGTAACTTTTATCTTAATTTGTCATATAAATTTAAGTCTGATGTTTTAAATACTTTTGCATATAATAAAAAATGGAATGTATTTTGTATATCTGAGTCATTTTGTTGTTGTCAATAACAGAATTTCTTTATTAAAATAGTTTCCAAAGATTTCTTTTAGATAGAAGCACATAAAGAAAGACTACCTGAGTAGTTAATAAAAATGGGCCTTTGTATTTGTTGGGACATACAAAACCATCTTAGTTTTGTTGCCTCTGTGGTTTATTTTCCTTTTCCATCATGATAGTTGAATGGAATGCAGGTTTGTCACCCCTATGATTCTGGTAGAAACACAATGGTTTGAATGTGGTGAGTGAGAGACTAGCACAATTAATCAGTGTGTAGGAGATTCATTCTTTAGATGTCATAGGCGATTTTTTGATGCTCTTGCTTAGGATGAATTAGCTAGAACAAGCTGTGTGAGCCTACAAGTGCTAAATGGATGGGACGATGGAAGCCATGAATACTTCGTAAAAAAATGTTTCTTCTAGCTAGGGTAAGTGTTCCCAGAAGGCCTATGTGTCAAAGATTATCCAACAGCCTATACTGGTGTTGGATAGTAGTGAAACCTTTGTGAGGTGGAACTGAGAAGAAATAAGTACCCGAGGGTCATGTCTCTAAAGGGGGTGTTGTGACCTCAGCCCCTTCTTTCTCTTTGCTTTCTGTCCACTCCCTAAATGCAGGAACCCAAGTGGCAAAGCAGAACATGGACAAACACTTCTGAAGCAGTGGACCCAAGTGAACCTTTCCTCTTTTTTATACTGACTTACCTCAGGCATTTCCTAATATGATGGGAAGCTGATTTCCATATGCTTCATGACTTCTACACTTCCTTCTTTATCTTAGAGGGCAGGTATAATGGATGCCTGACCTTACACTCAGTAACTAATTAATTTTCAACAAGAAACTTGAATTCTGTAATGTATGAGCACTGATCTCTAAATTTTAAAAGATGAAGGCTAATACCTTTGGGTATAATCATCTAAGAAAGTAGAGGTATTCCTTAGAGATTTTTTTTCTGTCCATGAATCTGTAAGTTACTGTTATCTGCTTATAGAGTTAGAACTAGAAAAATCATGCTTGTGAGTAATTGCATATAGGACACACAGCCAGTTGCTAAGTCAGCAACACACTGCAGCAGGACTTCCAGAGAACAGAGAGAGAAAATGACATAGAGGAGAACAGCTTCTCCTTTATTCTAATGCTTGTACACAGGTGCTTGGATATTTGGAATCAAACAGATATACAGAAACAAATCCAGGAGATCGAATTTAAAGTACAAAACACACTTACTCAGTTTGATCAAACAAAACAAGCAATGTATTTTTCAGGATAGCCATAGACCGACCTACCTACCTTCCTTTACCTACCTACCTACCTTCCTTCCTTCCTTCCTTTTTCTCTTTTTTCTTTCTCTCTCTCTCTCTCTCTCTCTCTCTCTCTCTCTCTCTCTCTCTCTCTCTCCCTCCCTCCCTCCCTCCCTCTCTTCCTTCCTTCCTTCCTTCCTTCCTTCCTTCCTTCCTTCCTTCCTCCCTTCCTTCCTTCTCTCTCTCTTTTTCTTTCTAATAGATATTTTATTTATTTACATTTCAAATGTTATCCTCTTGCCTAGTTTCCCCTTCAAAAATCCCCTATTCCCTACCCACTGCTCCCCAACTCACCTACTTCTGCTTTCTAGCCCTGGGATTCCCCTATACTGTGGCATAGAACCTTCACGGGACCAAGGGTCTCTCCTTCCATTGATGACAGACTAGGCCGTTCTCTGCTACATATGCAGCTAGAACTATGAGTCCCACCACGTGTTCTCTTTGATTGGTTGTTTAGTCCAAGGGAGCTCTGGGGGTACTGGTTAGTCATATTGTTATTCCTCCTATGGGGTTGTAAACCCCTTCAGCTCCTTGGATACTTTCTCTAGTTCCTTCAATGGGGACCCTGTTCTTAGTCCAATAGATGGCTGAGTAACTTCTGTATTTGTCAGGCACTGGCAGAGCCTCTAAGGAGACAGCTTTATCAGGGTCCTGTCAGCTAGCTCTTGTTAGCATTGGCAATAGTGCCTGAGTTTGGTGGTTGCTTATGGGATGGATCCCCAGGTGGGGCAGTCTCTGGTTGTTCATTCCTTCAGTCTCTGCTCCACATTTTGTCTCTGTAACTCTTTCCATGGGTATTTTGTTCTCCCTTCTAAGAAGGATTGAAGTATCAACACTTTGGTCTTCCTTCTTCTTAAGTTTCATGTGTTTTGCAAACTGTACCTTGGGTATTCTGCGTTTTTGGGCGAATATCCACTTATCAGAGAGTGCATATCATGTGTGTTCTAAGAATATAATTCTAGATCAGGATTTTAGGATTCCTTTAATAATAACAAGGTTAATTAGTTATTGCTTTTTTTCACACATATAAAGAAATTGATCAGATTGTTTCCTTTAATTTACCATATATTAATGGTGGATTTGTTCTGCATTTTGTGTTAGTGAAGCATTTTAATGACCTCCTGTAGACTGTAATTCTCATATGCTTTCTTTTCTTTTCATTTTACAGAGCTCTCTTTTAATTAGCACAATAAGACACTTTCATTAATGTATACAGTGTGAAAACATATATGAATGTTTACATACAGTTGATGCTGGCATATTATAAACATAACATTTCCCAGTTTACATTGCTTACTAGTGGAATTATATACTATAATCTTTGATTTTCAGAGAAAATGTGCATTTTGAAAGCAGCCTCCCTTCAGGTGATATGATATGGGCCAAGGAATGGAAAGCCTCTGCTAATATTCATTAGGTTATATTCATGTAATGAGATATATAATGAATTTATATGCATTTTAGCAAAATTGTGCATCTCATGAAAACATGAAGCTGATCATTATCCCATAATACAGATGAGGTCAGAGAAGATCAGCCTCCAAAGCAGTGAGCCAGAAAAAAACACCAATGTTTAAAACTTAATCCTCTGGGCTCTACTTTTCCAAAAGGTCATTAATCCTTTTTTTAGCACCTTGTCATCTAGAGCCTCTTTGGTCTTTTCCCTCTCTCTGTCCAATCTTCATTACATGGAATTTAAGAGTCTGCAGAGTTGAGAATTTTCAGACAGGGTTCTCTCTAGATAAGTAGCAGTCTTGCTAGTGCACAAGGGAATGCAAAATCAGGATTTTATCACAATAAAGCACAGAATGGGCACCAAGAACACAGAGGGTGGTTTTCTTTCCCCTGCATCTCATGGCCGTTCCCCAAGACAAGCATTGCATTTTCCATTGTAGAGTTAAAATGAATAGGGAGCAGAATCTGTCAATTCACTTCCCAACTTATGCCACTAGTAACTTGGTTATCTGGGGTTTAAGCCCTACTCTACAAAAGCAAATTCTTCTCTTTTTTGGTCAGTTTCTTGCTGCACTCATGTAGCTTTTGGTTCACGTGTATATTACAGCATGATTTCTTACAAGATTTTCTTTTTCCTTGGAGACATAGATCTATGAACCAGCGCATTCCACAGTGTTAACATGCATATATATATATACATATATATATATATAGTGTGTGTGTGTGTGTGTGTGTGTGTGTGTATGTATGTATGTATGTATGTATGTATGTATTGGCAGGCCTAGACAGCTAATGCTTAGATATTGGTAGCTAGTATCTGTCATTCTCATTTTGTGAAACAGCTTCTGGCTTATGATTTGGCCCCTTATTGAAAATAAATATTTTCCCTTTAGTCACAAGTTTATCATTATAATTCAGTTTGTGATCAAGGACTAAGCGTGTTTTACTTACTATATCAGTTTCCTCATTGCCAGGAGAGACTACCCAACAGTAACAATTTAATAGGGAAAAGGACTCCTTTGGCCCACAATTTTAGTCTTTTATGGTAGGGAAGGCATGGAGAATGCAGAGGTTTGCATAGAAACAAATGGAAACTATGATTCTCAAGGCCCACCCCACTGCACTTTTCCCAGGCAGATACTATGTTTCCAATATTCTATAGACTCCCCAAAATAGCTCCACCAGATGAAAAACAAGTGTTCCAAACACATGAGCCTGTATGGGATATCTCAGACCCAGGTGTCCCTGGGTCCATGGCCATGTCATAATGCAAATGCATTCAGTCAACCCTTAAGATTCTCTGCCATCTCAGTAGTCTCAACATTATCAAAAGGTCAAAGACTCTTCTGAAACTCAAAGCAACATCTAGTTGACAGTCCCTCCAGCATAAAAAAATACATATTTAAATATAAAATGGTGTGAAAAAAAGTCCCCATTATCAAGGATGTAGCAAGGAAAATAAGAAGCATATGACATATGTGTGTGTGTGTGTATGTGTGTATGTATGTGTATGTGAGTATATGTGCATGTGCACATATTCATGTGATATATATATGCTGAAATCATTGTGGCAAGAGCAAGCAGTCACAGTTCCTCCAATCTTGGCAGATCATGCCAGAAGCAGGCTATAGCACATAAGGCTATAGCAAGAGACTCGTGTCTACCAACTAGGTCTGATATCCCAACACTTTTCCATAACCACCCAAACAGCATCACCAGCTGTTGACAACTGACAATTGGCCAATTCATGACTCACAGCTTAAACTGTTGACACCTGACAGCCATAAAGTTGGATATACTCAGAAGCTGTTGAAGAAGTGGTATGTATGGAATGAGCTCACATGGAATTCCATGCTGGACCACGCTCTCGGCTCTTGCTCCATATCTGTTCTACCTCTGTCTATAAGTGAGGATGTGCCCTGCTTGGTAGAGCACCAGCTGCTAAGGTAGTAGATGCCCTGAGAAGAAGCACCATTCTTCCCTCCAGTTAGCATGGTAGCACCCCATGAAATCAACTTGTTCCTTAGGATTTGAGAAAATAGTCATATCTTTTGTAACGTTCCAGAGAATTAGTTTTGCTTTTTAAAATATGCAGTGCCTGTCATACCTGAGGAGGAGTGTGAGTCCAATGTCCCTACTGTATCACCCACATGCCACACTGATTGGCTTTCTATCCTTGTCATAATGAGGAAGCTGCATATGAAGTGACAGTCATGAGCTTATAGCTTAATTTTGTAGATTTCAATATGTCTTACTGGGCACAAGTTCATTATGGAACCATAGGCAGAAAGACAGACAGACAGACTGACAGCATAGTGAGGGCTCTGTGGACAGATCAGAGTGAAGATCTATTCTTACATATTTTAGGAGAAGGGGGAATCCATACCATGTGACTGATAGACATTCTATGTTATATGATTGTAGTCAGTTGTCTTTATGTCTGACATGTGGGGGTGTAGCAGCCTTATATGAAATGGGCAATGAGGGTGGGAAGAGCAAGAATGTAGAAATATATATTAATGGACTAATTTTACAAAATGGCACGGGTCTGGCTAATACTGAGTGAGCAGGCAAGTGTTGTTCACTTTGGTGGTAGCTGAAGGTTGTGGGTTTCGAGACCATGTTAATAATTGTCTGAATAGGAATGCAGGTGTTGAATATCCGTGCTGTATCAGACACATTCTGGGATTGTGGCAATGAGCTATCACAGACCCACCTCTGTCTCTTGCAGTTGTAATCTAATACAGGGAAGGACCCTGATAGTTGAATTTTAAAGGTCAAATGTACTCCCAGTTTATAGGAAAGATAGCTAAATGCTCTCATTCTGCTGTTCCCTAGACCGTGCCTCATAGACTGAGTTCTATGTGTTCACACCTCTGTTAATGTAAATACAATGACGGTTTACTCATATAATAAGACATTTTTCTGACATATAGCAGCAGTGATTATAGTATCACAGAAATTCTGTCACAAAATAAAAAAGACACACTTTACTGTAATCTTAATTTTAGCTAATATTTTCAAACATTAATATTTAAATCAAAAGCAAATGTGATAAATATACATTATTATTTAGAACACCTAGCATCAGGGCAATAGTAATTAGTATTTAAAAACCAGAGCTCCATGGATTTTTCAGCCTGTTAAAAATCCATCATAAAAATGCTTAAATTTTAACACCCACTTATTTGCAATAAAATAAAATACATTCTTTTTACATGATATAGTGATTTTTAATAAGGTAAATACATAAAGTAAGCAGCTAAATTTTCATTATTCATAATTTTAAATTGTTGATAGTTTAGTCTCCTCTAAAGGTAATCATGAATTTTAATTGATTTTGACTACAAAAAAGGAATGTAAAAACTATTGAGGGCTAGTTAAAAAAATGAAAGAAAAAAGAAATATTTGGAGTTTTTTCAACATCTTAAAACAGTTGTAAATGATACAAATGATACTTTCAATCTGGGGACCCATAGTAGATAAAAATAAATGGTATCAGTTTATAGACACCCACACACTTTGATATATTACTTAGAAGGCAATCAGACAGAAAAATCAAAGTTGGTGTTCAACTAATACAAAAAAATTTATATGCATTCATTAGACAGAAACCCTAATAGAAGTATAAATGAATTATGACAGATAAAATATAAACAAAACATGAAATTATATTCTATAAAACTTATTCACTCTATAGAAAGCATCAACTCTCCTTGAGAAGATCATTGTGACGTTTCAGGGGACAATATTTCTTTCTTTTTTTAATTAGATATTTTCCTTATTTACATTTCAAATGTTATCCCCTTTCCTGGTTTCCCCTCCGAAAACCTCCTATCCCCTCCCCCCTTCCCCTGCTCACCCACCCACCCACCCACTCCTGCTTCCCTGTCCTGGCATTCCATTACACTGGGGCTTAGAGCATTCACAGGACCAAGGACCTCTCTTCCAATTGATGTCCGACTAGGCCATCCTCTGCTATATATGCAGCTGGAGCCATGAGTCCCACCATGTGTATTCTTTGGTTAGTGGTTTAGTCCCTGGGAATTCTGGGGGTACTGGTTAGTTCATATTGTTGTTCCTCCTATGGGGCTGCAAACCTTTTCAACTCCTTAGGTACTTTCTCTAGCTCCTTCATTGGGAACCCTGTGTCCAAAGAATGGCTGTGAGCATCCACTTCTCTATTTGTCAGGCACTGGCAGAGCCTCTCAGGTGACAGGTATATCAGGCTCCTGTCAGCAAGCTCTTGTTGGCATCTGCCATAGTGTCTGGGTTTGGTGATTGTATATAGGATGAATCCCCAGGTGGGGCAGTCTCTGGGTAGCCATTCCTTCAGTCTCTCTGCTCTGAACTTTGTCTCTATAACTCCTTCCATGGGTATTTTGTTCCCCCTTCTAAGATGGATTGAAGTATCCACACTTTGGTCTTCCTTCTTGAGTTTCATGTGGTTTGTGAATTGTATCTTGGATATTCTGAGTTTCTGGGCTATTCTACTTATCAATGAGTACATACTATGTGTGTTCTTTTGTGATTGGGTTACCTTACTCAGGATGATATCCTTTCCTAAGTATTTCATAAATTCATTGTTTTTAATCATTGAGTAGTACTCCATTGTGTAAATGTACCACATTTTCTGTATCCATTCCTCTGTTGAGGGACATCTGGGTTCTTTCCAGATTCTGACTATTATACATAAGGCTGCTATAAACATAGTGGAGAATGTGTCCTTATTACATGTTAGAGCATCTTCTGGTTATATGCCCAATGGAAGAGTGTTCTTCTTTTTCCACATCCTCGCCAGCATCTGTTGTCACCTGAGTTTTTGATCTTAGCTATTCTGACTGGTGTGAGGTGGAATCTCAGAGTAGTTTTGTTTTGCATTTCCCTGATGACTAAGGATGTTGAACAGTTTTTTAGGTGCTTTCTCAGTTTGGTATTCTTCAGTTGAGAATTCTCTGTTTAGCTCTGTACCTCATTTTTAATAGGGTTATTTGATTTTCTGGAGTCTAACTTCTTGAGTTCTTTGTATATATTGGATATTAGGAGGGCAACATTTCAATTACCCACTACTGAGAAGTTACTCTGAACCTTAAGTCTGACTACTGTCAGTGTCTTCAGATCCCTAAACATACTGTTAAGAACATAAATTAACTCTTTAGGTCACTGACTTTTGTTTTGTTTTTTTTTTGTTTGTTTGTTTTTTTCCTTCATTCATGTGCAAGCCTTGCCAGCTTCATAGTCTTAAGTCTAACTACAAACTAAGCACCTTTTTAAAACATATCCATTAAGACATGAATCTGAAAAGATGATCATTTTTACCAAACTGAGTGAGATGTGGCTCCACTTGAATCAAATTTTAATCTCTGCCTTAGCAATGTTTTAGAGACCATGCAATCAGTGTCTAATTTTGACACCACCACCACGCCCAACTTCCAGTCACTCAGCGTTAATTTTGATTCAAAATACCCATGATCACCTAGGCTCTTAACTATGTGCTACCTGAGCTGGTGACATCACTGAGCCAAACTCTTCAACTTAGTGTAGCGCCTACATCTGTTTTGCTGTTAGTGGAGCAGGTATTTTCAAAAGCTAGCTCTGAGATACAAATATGTGGCACCTCATGGCTATGTTTTTGAACTCTAAATTCTAAAGAACACGATTTTTGACAAATGGGCAGGAGAAAGGCTCTCTGTACTACCGGCTGTTAGATGAGTTTAACATTGATGGATTTGTTGGGAAATTGATAACCATATCAAAGACTGTCATGACTAACGTGTATGTATACAACTGGTCACAATCCCGCTCCTATAGGTTCAAAATAAGGTGGATGTGTACAATCAGTCACAATCCCTCTTCTATATGCACACATGCACATTAGCTGTCAGTTATCTGCTGTCTCCTCCATCAACGTCTTACTTCTTGAAATTAGCACTCACATTCTACTGGGAAGTCTGAATTTGTTTATCCCAAGTGTAGTGATGAGTTTCTAAGTGCACACCTCACATCATCAGTCTAAACCATTCAGGGCTCTATTTGGCACACACCTCCCCTATTTCTCCACCATTCTCCACCTTCTTGCTGGCCTTTTTTCCTCCTGGTTATCTACCTCTACCAGCAGGTATATAAATGGTTTAGACTATCTTCCTCTTGATGCATCCCTAATATAATTCTATGCATCACAGAACAACACATGGGAATATCTAGAATTGCAGTTTGAAGTGAGCTACAGAAATGACTGTGCCCCTGAAATGATGAGAGTCATGTAGTGTGTGTTTACTCAGGCTGCTTATAAGAAGAAAAAGAGAATGCAAGTAAGCAGTTGCCTTTATATGTGTTCTATTGTAGCCACATTGGTGGGAAGCTGAAGGTAGAAACACTCACGTATGAATAACTTGATTTTGATTGGCAACACAGTTGGCTATATAAATATTTATAGGTAAAATCACTGTTGTACATTTTTATACATTTTTTTCAGAAGCAAATCAGAGAGCAGGGAAAAAAACAGGAAAAGCAAGAGACTGGCTAGAAAGCAATCTTAAGTAATGAAGAAGTAATTCAATGATAATCACCTCACTACTGGAGACTGAGAAGCAAATCTATGATAAAATACAGAAAAATTCAGATTCAAAAATCAAAAGCAGACTACAATAAACCAACCAAAATGAACAAGGCATCCAATATCTCCATCTCCCAAATAAATAAATAAATAAATCTTATCTCAGATTACCAATTGCAAGTAATTCTGATGTATTTAAGAGAGGGTGTGTTGCCACACCAACTAGTTATCCAATACTAAGTAGTCAGCCCAGAAATCATACATACAAGTATCATTATGCAGATTTAGCTGGTTATATTTAAGAATATCTCTATATTTCCATATAACATCAATTAATGGAAAAGTGGGGACATGGATATGAGAGAGAAAGAAATTGAGTGAGTATATAGGAAGGTTTTGGAGGGAAGAAGGAAAGGGATAAATGATGTGATTATATTATAACCTTAAAAATAAAATAAATAAAATAGAAAGTCTCTTGGATATCATATTTTGATATGTCACCATGTTCTATTTAATAAGGCCATTTGTAAAGCTGAGAGTACTTCAGCAATGTGTTGGATAAAACACATTTTCTTATTTTTTTTCTTATTACTGAAAACACTGTGATTAGGGGATTCCTTTATTTGCCAAAAAGAGTAGTGTGCACTGTTTATTTGAATTGCACCTCTTGACATAATGTAAAAGAAAAAAAATCCACTAGTTTTTCTAAAGTGCCCATAGATTGAATATAGCCACTTCTTTAGTATTGTTTGATCCATATTAGAAAGCTACATGCAGTTGAAATACTGCAGCCATTCTCTGTAGAAATATCTGGCAAATAAACATTTGTTTTTAAAATTACTGTGGGGGGCACTTTGAAACTAAAGCATTTCAAATCGTTGTGGAATTACTGTTTTTGTCAAGTGGTCACTAAGAACCTGCACACTGTTGATTTCTATACTCTATTGAAAGGTAAAGGTTTTAACCCATTTTATATTCTCTGTGTTCTAAAAGGAAAATTCACAGCTCCATTTTTCAGAGTAACATAAATAACGAATCCAGCATCTGAGGACAAGCAACAACAGTGTGCAGGAAATGCAGGAAGGTAATCTGGAAGAGAAAGGACATGAGGTAGGGGCAGGAAAGTGTAATCTAAAGACTCAAGAAATGAATGTAAGGACAGGTAGCCAGGGGAACCATGCTTAGGATGGTTCTTGGAAAGACCTGGTGCTGGACTTTAAAACCAGCAACTGGACAGTGCCTCATCCTCCACCCATCATCCTAAATGATTTCCTTCAGAACCCACTCAGTGGAAATGGCAAAGCACTAAACAAGCCAAACCTGTGAGCATCCTAGTGATGGCCACGAAGAAGAGGAATCTGCCTCAATCACTTCCCATAGCCATGTAGTCCTGAATATGATCTTCTCTCTACTAAGGATCTTTGTATTTTCTGTTATTGTAATTGACTTCTTCCACCTCAGATTCCCCACTGAGTGTCAAAACTGGTGATGGGGACATTGAGCAGCACATGTGCATTTTGGTCTACAAAGAATCATTAAATTAGGCTGACCTATTCATATGAGAATTTTCTAATTTAGTCAAAGATGCTGGTAGAACGCACTTCCCTCCAGTTTATAAGTGAACAGCACCCTCTCTCTTACTTGGTAGAGTAGTACCTGGGCCATTTTTGCTACCACTGGTTTTATGTTCCTGGAGTTTATGCAAATGAAAGTATTGCAGTCTTTAGCCATTGCCTTGATAGCCAAGACTTAAGTGCTGCATTTATAGAAAGTCACTCACTGTAATAGTTTCATTTAGGAATAATAGTGTATGTGTGCTACACGATTCAATTTGAAATAATTCAGGCTTATTTCTATACTTCACATAGTTAACATAAAGGTTAGAATGAAGAGGCACACAACAGAATCTGGTGCTTCTCTCCTTAGATACAACAAAGAGCTTTGTACAATTAATCTCTTACCATCTTAGATAATCATGATAATTCTAGAATCACCAACTTTAAATGTAATTGAGCAATCACCAACTGTTACAGTCATTTCTCTCTATAACAGAATGTTTCAGCCCAGTGTTCATTTTTACATTTTGGCTGCCTTCTATATGTCTTCTCTTCCTAGTTCTGAGGTCATCCTAGTAGTCCCTAAACTCCTATTGTTTATTTAAACATATAGCTAAAACCGATACTATGGTTAATGTGAGAAAATACAGGCCTTCACCAAATTCAATTTAACTAAGAGACCATTTGAGGAAATAAGTGAGATTTTCTCAAGGCTCGGAAGCTTTCCTCTCCTCTTCTCAGTGCAGTTATACATCCAGACAGATGTCACCGCTGACCTTTTGGAAAAACCATCCTCTGGTACAAATGAAACAAGCAGAATGAATTGCCCTATATGCAGCCTCCTGGTGATAGACACAGCCAAATGGTTTCGTGTAACAATGGTTATCGTGCAGTAGCAATCATGAGAGGAGTAAAATCTATGGGGAAGTCTGACACAGTAATACCTTTGCAAATCACAGGAAAATGAGTCCCTCATCAATGTGAACTATGTTCACAGTAAACAAAATAACTCAGGGAGTTGATGATGTGTTGGATAAGAAACAGAGCAATGGTGATGGATGAGTCTAAAAATCATGATTTTAATGCTATGTAGCATCTATAAGCAATAGCCAGACAAATAACGCCATGCAAAGATTAATATTTTTGCAGCTAGAAGTAAGTTAGGGCACTACAATATTAGGGAACAAAATAAAATACATTTCTGTGTTATCTAAATGTTAGAATGTGTGTATTATACCAAAGAGTAGTTGTTTGACAGCAATGAAAATAAGTCCATTATCTCCTAACAACATTATCCTATTGGATGGATTTTAATACACTGTGATGGTACAATCATTGTTAGTTTACCAACATACATTTTTTTCAAACAAAGTTCAGGCTGGACTGAAACTTGCTTTGTAGCTGAGGTTAGTCTTGAACTTACAAAGACTCACCTGATTCTGGCTCAGTAGTGGTAGGACTGGAAGGGTGTGTAATCAATCACCCCTGCCCCCTCCTAGTGACCAAAATTTTGGTTTCTTCTATCATTACAATTGTTTTGTCTCTAATTGAATAATCTGTGGTAGAAAATTCTAGTTTTTAAGTATTTGAAATTGCCTGTTCCTTATTCCCATGTCAGTGCTAATCAGTCTTTGACCAAGAATTATTCTGGAATCTTGTGTCAATATAATCAAAGAGAAAGATAATTGGCTTTATCTGGCTGGCAGGAATTTTGTAGAGCAATGTGGCAAACGCACCTGCACAGTTAGCAGAATACAAGGTTAACCAGAATAGAACAATCCTGCCAAAGGCACATGTAGTAAAGATATACTCTGCTTTATTTCCAACACACCATTACATGCTTTTCAATAGCTCATTATCTAAGTAGTTTATCTTATTAATTAAAATGTACAAAACATATAAGTAACACAGATACTTTATTTACAATAAATGCATTATTATAGAAATATGATAATGGAGGGAAGGAGAGAGGGGGTTGGGAAGAGAAATACAGACACAACAAATTATATCTCTCACTCTTTCACTCTGCTGGTCTATAGCTTTAACTCATTGAAAGGGCCATGACTCAGGCTCGGCTCAAGTGAGAGCCTCATTATTTATTAAAATCTCTCTCAAGTATTTGCAAACATTTTCCCACCTACTGGATACTTCAAAAGCTGGATTTTATTACTTTATTCTCACCACTGAAAATAGGCAGAAAAGTGTAAATTAACACATTGTTTAATGTCAGGACTGAAAATACCGGGCTTAGTGTGAACATTTTTAGGTTTCCTAGATTATAAATGCCATCGTCCTGAGCTGTTTCCTGAGATTCTCACAGCGAGGACAATTATGCTCATTATAGTTTGTTTGTGAGAGAGATTCGCTAGATCCCCATAGTTTTAGAAATTTCCCATAAAAGGAAAAGGAGGCAAAACAGTTATCATAAGTTGGTATTTATACTCTGTGTTGATGCTCAAACAGCTTTGGCAGCCTTCTGAGGAGTTGGCAGTTTTTGTAAAATATGTCAAAAAAGAAGCACAACATCCCCGAGCTGCATCGCACAGCAGAGCTACACTTCCTTCACACGCCAGCGCAGCCTTGGCAGTCTCCTCCTGCACTCCTCAGAAAGGCAGGGCTAGGCTGTCTCGAAAGGAGACAGGCGGCAGTACTGTGGCTCGATCTCCAAGTCCTGCAGGTCACATGCTAACACAACGCCCTTTAGTAAAAGCAACTGTTTTGTTTCAGCCCAGTTTTAAGTACAAAGCAGTTGGGTAAAAGTAAGGGAAGGGCACACAGACATTCTGGAATGCTCATGGGCTTTATGTTACTGCTGTAAAAATTCAAGCTGCATCTTAAAGAAATGGAGGTCTGTCCAGAATAGAAATAGTTAACCATAAGTAAATCATAAATCTACCTGTGAAAAAGTCTTTTTCTATTATAGCACTTTAATGTATTTTTCTCCTTTGTCTATAATTATAATTTAGTTCCAATTTGTTCAGTCTGGTCATAATTACTCAACCCATATGTTTTCATTATAGATGAAATTAATTTCTAAATAACCAAAATTCATTTTTTAAAATTACCTAATATTTTAAAAATAGTAATAGTGTTTGTTCTGAACACTTCATAATGGAGGCTAGCAACAGTGCAGACACTTTGGCTACACAAAAAGACCATGGATGAAAATGGAACTTGACAGTCATTTCTCAGATGAGTAAAAGGAGTTACTGTCAAAATAATCCCATGATTGTTTGCAGGTTATCATTACAATGTTTTATCAATATAAGGCTTGGTATCATTCTCAAAGAAACTCTAAGTAGAATTATATTAAAAAAATAATTTTTCAATGAGCAACTTGACACAATCCCTTTCCTTAAAGTGTAATTCCAGAAGAAAAACCCTTTATTACTGGAAGCACACTAGCAATAACCCAAGAAAGTCATGTAGACATACAGTGGTGAAAATGCCCAGAAAACTCTTGTGCTGGATAGACCCAAACTCACCATCTTCAAATGTCCCAGTAGAGGTGGGGATTTTATGACTATTTTAAAGTTCAAGCACATGAAGAGAAAATTCCGGAACAAAATCATATGTGTGTGTGTGTGTGTACACAAACAATTAAGTATGGTGAGGGAATACTTCTAATTACCACAGAGAGGGGGAATAACTTGAATGTTCAGACTTCTTTCCTGCTGTCAGCTTTTGCTGTGTGCCCTCTTTCAGTTCCACGCAGACTTTCCATGCTCAACCAGAGCATCTAACCAGCTTTAAGCCTTAGTCTTTACCAGATTCCAGACAGAGCTCACACTATGATCCCTTCCTGGGAGGAACACCTTGCATTCCACTTAGATGATTCCATGTGTGACTGTAAACTCTACCTATTTACAGAAACATCCCAACACATACATGATTCATGTTTGGAGTAACTTAGATTATTCACTACTCATACAGAACTAAAGACTTCTATTTACTGAAAGTCTTTTGTGATATAATCCAAATGAAGCATTTCTAGATGTGATATATTATAAAGCCTTGGGCAGAAAATTAAAGATGAATCATTGATAGATTTTGAAAAAGCTTTTATGTAGATTTTCTGATCATATCAAAGCAAATGCTAAAATAAAAACAAATTCTTATTATAGAAAATACTGGGAAATACAGAACACACTCACCGTTTCGACTCTCTTCATCAATGGCCACGATAGTAGCTGGTGGTCCTCCCCTAGCTAGTTTGCAATCTAGAGAAAAGATAACCAAAGGTTAAAATTAACATGTGCAAGAGAAAATACACAAAATTAAATTCACTAATATATATGTATACATACACATTGATATTAAAAACTTACAATCAAATTAACATACAACATTTTAAGTGTTTTATTATGAAAAGAAAACATTTTCTAAGGCCCACAAAGATTCCATGATACTACAGATAAACACTGTTCAAATCTTTCTGTGAAACCAGCAAAGATGGCTGGACAGCAGTCCTTCTGGACAGAAATAATGGAATGGTAATTTAACGCAGAGAAATAACATAGGGAGATGATTAACAGGATAAATGACGAGAAAGCTCCACAATAGAAACAAACATAATTGGAAATTAATTGTGATAAAGGGTATGATTAAAGTCAGTGAATAGAATTTTAATCATGCTGCAAAAACAAGAGAGCAAAAATGGACGAAGAAGACATGGTCATGAGGTGCTGTGGATTATTTTGGTCACCTTACCCTCGTATTGCCAGTCTGTAGTCAAAGTATAGAGTCACCAATGGGAGCAGATCAGAAAACAGAAGAAAGAAAGGAAGAAAGGATACATGTGTATCTTTAGCAAGAGTTTCACATATACATAAAGGTCATTATACAGTAATGCACGAATTTCCTAATGATCTGTGAAAAGGAGATACATCAGACTTTATAATTTGAATATAGTATTAACACCAAAATAGATAACATATACATATACCATTAGCATAGAACTATTTAGTAGTATTTTAGATTAATGTGACAACAACATAAAGTACATTTATAAAATATTTTAACATATATATGGCTTATAAAAAGTATTTATCCTACACTGAAATCTTCAGGATAATATCTTTTAATTAGAAGTGATAATGAATTCATATTTTAAACACTCATCTCACCTTATTGAGCATTACTCAATTATGGCTCTAAAAATAGCAGTATAACTTTCACAAATGAAAAGTGAAGGCTAAGCTTACAAGTTGCCACACATCCATTTCAGAGTCAGGGGCGTTCTTCTGAGCTCTACAGAGCCCCTTACGTGTCTCTATGTATGTTTATGACACATATGCTTGCTGGAAATTTTATAAACATATATATATACATACATATATATATGTATATATATATGTATGTATATATGTATATATGTGTGTATGTATCCATCCATCCATCCATCCATCCATCCATCCATCCATCCATCTATCTATCTATCTATCTATCTATCTATCTATCTATCTATCTGTAGTGTGTGTGTGTCTTTGGAAGCTCAGCTCTGAGAGGTGCACTCTCTTTTGAAGGGAAAATGCTGGCAGGTCTGCATCTTTATCAATGTTCAAGAGTCCCTCTTCACAGCTCATATCTGTGGGAACTCTATACTCCCTTCTTGCCTTCCTGCATCTCTCAATAGCTTGACTCTCTGTCTACCCCCTCTGCTCTTACAGAGAGTTTCTCATCAGCCTCTCAGAGGCCCCATTCCTGTGTCTAGGAATAAGGATAAAATATGAACATTTCTTTTGCTAAAATGTGTTATGTCTTTCCTTTGAAGTAAAGACAAACCCTTAGTAACCATCTAAATTTTCCCTCCTCTGACCCAGCTATGCTTGAATCTGATTTAAATGGGTCCCTAAGTGTTCCCATGTTAGTAGTTTGATCTATTGTATTTCTGATTGTGATCCTGGCCTTTAATGGCAGAGCCATCTCTCCAGTCCCAGGTTAGTCTTTGTACAGCAATGACAGTGAGTGGTATACTTTGGAGTTATAGTACACGGATATTGGGAGCAAAACCTCAGAAAGAATTAATGTAGGTCTCCTAGAACACTGACTGGTCCCCACAAGACAGATGTGGTCTGAAATGATGAACCTGGCTTTGACCCCGCCCCTCATCTTCCCATGGGGCCATGTGGTCCTTTCCTTGCCTCATGCTGTTACCATTGATGTTGTCTTTAATGAAAACTGAATGGGCTGGGCGGTGGTAGAGCACGCCTTTAATCCCAGTACTTGGGAGGCAGAAGCAGATGGATTTCTGAGTTTGAGGCCAGCCTGGTCTACAAAGTGAGTTCCAGGACAGCCAGGGCTACACAGAGAATCCCTGTCTTGAAAACCAAAAAACAAAACAAAACAAAACAAAACAAAACAAAACAAAACTGAATGAAAAGCCAAGCAGATGGGCTGGCCAATTTCATATGTGAATCATAAATTGTATTTAAAAGAAAAATATTTATAATTTCCTCATACTGAGTTTTTATTTATTTTTTATGTATTTTATGAGAACAAAGGTATTAGGTAGAAACAGTTGAGACCAGAGGAACAATGACATACATGTAGACAGGTAGAGCTCAATGTTGTGTTTGTGGAGTCAATTATTTAAAACAAAATTAATAATGACAAAAATAACTGAACTAACACCGTGACAATTAATTTGCAGTAATGGATAAAGGGACAATGAGAAGGTGGAGAAGCCTGAGAAGCAGAGGAAAAGGAATCCTGGTTGGTCCTTGAAGAAGAGGATTCCAAACTGTACTTGTCTCTTCAGCTGCGTAGGATACAGCATGTATTCTTTTGTACTGTTCCCACCATCTATGTATAGCAAAGTTCAAAAACCATCACAGGTACAGTTATTAGATAAAACTGTCCCATTTCAGGATGAATACTGGCAGATGAAAAGATATTTAACTAGTAGGTTTATGAGTAGGTGGAATGGAGGAGGACAGAGGAAGAGGTTATCAGGTAAATCCTATTCTCTCACCAGCGGGTTATTAGAGAGGGTACACCTAACTACCAGAAAGACTCAGCTGGGATCCATACCTGTGACATACTTGGTGGAAAGGAGCGCTGACTCCCACAAATTGTCTCATGACATCAGTATACACGTGATGATGTGCATGGGATATGATCACACATAAACACAAACAAGTAATAACAATTTTTAAAGAAAGGATAGATCTTACACAGCTAAAGCAAAAGAGAAAAACAAAAACAAAAAAGGAGAGAGAGAGAGAGAGGGAGAGAGAGAGAGAGAGAGAGAAAGAAAAAGAGAAAGAGAAAGAGATTGTTAATTGATTGATTCTCATAATCAGTCCTGGTTGGCACATAGTTCCTGGTTCATTGATTATTTCCTATACATAACGGAACATATCTGTTTAATGCTTTAATCTTCTGGGAGTTTGCTTTCCCCTATTCTTTATGGCCAACTTTATGTTTCTTTCTTTTTCTTTCTTTCTTTCTCTCTCTCTTTCTTTCTTTCTTTCTTTCTCTTTTTTATTTTTTTAGGAGTTTGAAGGATTATAACCTTTTTTAGGAATCTTCCAACATGCATTCCATTGAATTCATTCCCTATTTGGGAAAGTATCAGTTAACCCACATCTCTCAGAGCTGCCTTCAGACTAAGTCTGTGCTCAACAAGAACTGCTTCTGAGAAAATACTGTTGGTTTTCTGTGAACAGTGGTCTACCTATCTGCAATATCTTGTCTACTATGCTTCCAACAGAGCTGTCCAGACTTCCTGTTCCTTTGCTAGTAGAAAAAGTCACAAAGTAAATGTTTAACTTAATTTCCTTACAGTTAGATTCTCTAAGGGGTTCTCATTTTCCACCAATGAACTACCACATCTAACCAGTACTTCAGAATTGGCCTAAGCCTATTTTCATTTTATTATTTTTAAATACTGAACACTAATGAAGGGAAGCTTGTCAGACAAATAATCTATTAATAACATTATTCAAAGCAGCTCAAGTGTTTGTTTTGAAATGGTGCATTCATGAAAGTATAATTAGCTCTGAAATGCAGGAAAACATTTTAATATGTTTATTTAGAATTGTCTTAAGGAGAAAATAATTTTGGATGGACCAGGCAAGGATTTATTGAGTACAAGATATCATCATTGAAGTCAGAGGGAACATTGAGAAGCAATTTGGAATTTCTCTGTCCTTTCTCTATGGCCTGTTAAGAAGCCATCTGCTGAAAGAAGGGTGAGTTTTCTGCTGATGTGTAGGCCTGGGAAATGGGCTATTTCTATCTGTTTAATTTAGTCTTCACTGTCCTAGTTAAATCACATAATGGCCTTTCACGCTGAAAAATATCAACCTCTTAGAGACTTACATATTTCCAACAACTAATGTATTATTATGAAGTGTGAGATATGAATACCAATACCTGAATATCAAGGTAGTGTATTCTACAGATGTGCCATCATGCTACCTGTACACTATGTGTCTCTCAATGATCTTAGGTCACTGGTTGGACTGAGAATTAGAAGGAAGTCCTAGAGTGACATGTAGTGTCATGACTGAGAATTGAACTCCAGGGTGTTGTAGTTGGACTGCTGCCCAAGGAACACTCAGACTCGGCTGCTAACTGAAATAGTCACCCTGAAGAGTAGAGAGACAGGGAAGACCACCTAATTCTAAAAATTTACTTTAATCTCAAGCAATATAGTCATAATAAAATTCAGAGCTATTCACTTTGGTCCTGTATGGACATGACACCTGTCTGTCACCTGAGTGTCAAAGACTGGCACACTGTTTTACCCACCAGTTTCCTGGGAGTTCCACTGACCAGACAATGTCTGCACTTGTCATTTCAAAGCAGAACTCCAAAATCAAAAAGCAATTGTTACTTAGTCCCAGTTCAAGCCTGGCCTCTCTCAATCACACATGGAAGTAAGCAGCCATATTTGCATGCCAATACACACCCTCCCCCAAGTGAATTTGCCTATGCCTATGGGAGGTGGGATGAATATGTTCAAAATATATTATATGAAATCCTCAAAGAATTGGTAAAATATTGTATAAATAATCAGTCATTTTATATGAGTTAAAACTAAACATTTTTATGGCCTAGAACTCAATATATAATACTATTTTAGAGGGAAAAGAAAACCAGAAAATGTTGAATGACCTACCAGATGCTAACATACAATCTTCTCTGACCTTTCAAACTCATTTTGTGGAAGTTCTAACAGAAGGTAGAATCCAGTCTTTTTCCAGCCCTCCCCTTAGTAATTTCCCTTTCATCCAGAGGTACCCACAAGCCCTGTTGATATTTTACAATTTTCCATTTTTACTCTTTGTGACCAATCTGTCCTTCATTTACAACTTCTACTGATGTCAGCACGTGCCTAACTTTGCTAGGGAGATTCTCTGGCCCCTAACCAGGTGAGATTCCCTGATTTCTCTTGTAGATTCCTTGCCTGCGTCTTGCAACAATACAGATCATTTGAGATTATCAGAATCCCAGTGACAGAAATCCTAGTAAAATCCTAAACCTTTTATATACTCCTTATGGTGTACCTTATAGATGCGACCATATTACATATTAACTTTTCCCTTTTCCTTTTTATTATTTAAAACATCCTTAAGTACAAGAAACTGGGAAAGGATGGGAGACTCATTAGTTGTATAAAGACAGGATAGTTGCTATCTTCATAACCAGAGGGCATGCTTCCATTTCAGTAAAAAGGTGAGAAAATGCTTACTTGCTACCAATTAGTCATAATTTCCACAGGAGCCTCATACACTGACTATCTGTGGGGAAATCATGCTAATTATGGTAGGAGTCAACCATGATTGAATAGCTCCTCTGAGCTCTGTGCAAAATGATGAACTCCCTTTACCAGAAGGGCTTCCCCTTCTCTGACCTTGTCTGGGGAGCCTGACCTCCCATGCCGAATGGGAAAGGTTGAGTAGTCCTTGGCAAACCCACAAGTTCAACTTCCTCTTTCTCTTCTCCCATAAGAACATGCCCAACAAGTACCTGGGATTCCTGGAATATCTCTCCAATCAAACAAGGCATTCCAAATGCTTTAACCTCTAGCCAATGAAACTTTACCCTAAGAAGAACTTCTTTCCACTCTCCAAAGTTCAAATACACCCATGGTTCATTTTGAATAAAGTGTAAGTGTATAAGCCCACTCCAGTAAACATAGGTGCACAAGCCAAGGTCATCTAAGAGAGCCATTTCATTGGAGACCATCAGAGAAGATCTTTGTCTAAAAGAGGTGTAATGCTAAGATCCTCAGAGAAGGCCTTCGATCTTTCTTTCCCCCGACACTCTTTACAGCCAGACTGGGATCCTGAATACCCAACATGTTCCAGACTTCTGGACACTCTGAGTGGGAAGAAGTGTTGGATTTGGAACAACAGCTGGACCCCAATACAAATACCACAATTATCTAGTTGCCTAGGCTTAAGCAATGTTACAGAGTAAGGTTTCCAGGAGCAATAAGGATGTGTTTAAATATGTATAACAATTTTGTTAAAGTGTACTTTGAAGAAATGGTTCATAAAAGCTGCAGATGCTAAGACTCTGGGAAATCTGGATGATGTCATACACTTCTAACTCAAGACAGGCCAAGAAGTCCAGTCTTGATCACAGCTCCTGCCACTTTATAATGTATACACAAGTCAGGTCCTTATCAGCATCATATAACTATATGAATCATTTAAGATCCACCAAAGTTTTTAACGTACTATCATTATTTAACACAGTTGTTGAATTAGTCACTTTTTAATCTCAGAGGGAAATAAATATAAAACTTCCTCATCTAACCTCTAGTTCAGTTATTTCAAATCAAAATTGACCCCTAGTAAATTATGTTTTGCTTTGACATCTGAAATCTGTTGTTTAATAATCTAATATCATGTAGATGGGGATCCATAGTAAAGCTTTTCAGATCTTACTTTTAACCTAAAGTGTCCCCTAAAGATGAATTACATTATTAAGTTTATTCAGTCACTTAAACAATTTGTCTTCATTCTTTTGTTTTAGACAATCAGAATTCATAGTTGTGGAAAACAGTCCAAATGGACAGATACATCTACCAACTCACTCAGTGCTTGGGGAATATTGGGAAAGATGGGGTAGAAAAATGTTCAGAGCCAGAAGACAAAGGACATTGCTACCTCGATCCTACACAAAGAAATCTAAGCAACTAAGGAATCATGAGAGTGGAGAAATAGACTTCCCTGGGGAAGACCAGACAAATTGATCATCTAGTACCCAATGCTGGCCCTGAAAGAGTATAAACAAGAAACATTATATGTACTAAGTGGTTATATTTTTTTCCTTTTTTTTTTCTTTTTTTCGAGACAAGGTTTCTCTGTATAGCCCTGGCTGTCCTGGATCTCACTTTGTAGACCAAGCTGGTCTTGAACTCAGAAATCCACCAATATATATGTGTGTGTGTATGTATATATATATATATATATATATATAAATACATACACACACATACATAAATATTTATATACATGTAAGTATAAGTATATATATAAGTACGTGTGTGTGTGTGTGTGTGTGTGTGTGTGTGTGTGTGTGTGTGTATGTGTGTGTGTGAATACATGTGCCTGTGTGCATGTGTGTGCATGCACTTTGGTGAGATCTACTTCTAATAACATTTCCCTCCAAATCCTCCACTCTCCCCTCAACATTATTTCTTCTCTACTTAATATTTCCTAAAAATGATTTTAAAAAAATCCACTGAGTCCTCTTAGATAAGAGAAAAAGAAAAGAAAAGAAATAAAAAAATGTTTAAGTGTCCAAGAGCAGCACGGTTTTAGAGGCACATTATGAAAAGCAGTTACACAGTTTGGATCCAAGGTGCTCCTAAAACTAATTTGTTATTTTCTTTTTAAATTATTCTCAATGAGATTTTTTAGGAAGTGCTCAGCCATGGTTCTACAAACTGGATCAAAGCTGCTGACTCTGGCATTTAAGTTCAGGTTCTCCAAGCCAGGAGGTCCTCAGCCTTTGCTTAGATCTACTTTGCTTGTTTAAATAGAACTGTTTACCACTAGCCCGTTATGTACATGCCTAAGCTTTTATTCAAAAAAAAAAAAAAAAAAAAAAAAGCAAGCTGTTGACTAAAAGAAAAAAAGATAATCCTTTAATTACTGATAACACTGTTTTACAGGTGTGAAATATTTCAAGCCGGTAATCTGCCAGATTTACCCTTTAGCGTGTTGGCATATTATCTTCCTTTATTTAAGTGGAAAAGGGTGGATTTGTTTTCATTTCTGTGGCCTTGGAAGAATGTGTTGATGTTTAACACCGTATTTACTAATTTTTTTATTCATACATAAGCAGGGAGACTGTTGAAGGGAGAAGAAGAAAAGTATTTCATGTGACTAGCATTTGAAGCTTGACTGTATACAGGTAAGCTGAAGTTAGGCAATGTTTTTCCATTGGGTTATTTAATAGTTCAATTTATTAATTAAAAATTGTTTTACATGCATATGTGTCATATTGACCACTCTTGGCTCCCACCTCCATATTACGCCTGTCTACACCAACCTCCCTACAAATCTCTCTCACATTTATAACTACTTATTTTTTTTTGTGACCCACTAAATTTATCAGTGCAGCGTCTTAGGGTTTCTATGACTGTGATAAACATAGTGACTAAGAAACAACTTGGGGCAGAAAGGGTTTATTTGGCTTAAGCTTCCATCATCAAAAGAAGTTAGGATAGGACCTCAAGCAGGGCAGGAACCTGGAGGCAGAAGCAGATGCAAAGACCATGGAGGGGTGCTGCTTACTGGCTTACTCCACATGGCTTGCTCAGTCTGCCTTCTTATAGAACCCAGGACTTCCAGCCCAGGGATGGCACCATCCACAATGGGCTGGGATCTACCACATCGATCACTAATAAACAAATTGCCACACATGATTGTACACAGTGTGATCTAATGGAGGCCTTTTCTTTTCTTTTCCTTTTTTTTTTTTTTTAATGAAGTCCCTTCCCCTCACATGACTTTAGCTTGTGTGAAGTCAATATGAAACTATCCAATATAACTAGCTGTATGGTAATGGTTTTAGAAGCACCTTTTGCAGTCAGTTGGCTCAGCAACTTGTATAAAATGAAAAATACTGGTTTCTTGTTTCAGGGAATCTGTCAAAAGTCAGTGGTAAAGAATAAGACCCAATGAGCCCCTCCCACTTTCTTGACAATAATGGTAGGGCTGGTCTTGTGAGGATTCAGTGCAGATACAAATGGAATTAACTATTGCAATGGTTCTGGACTCTGGAATTTTGTAATCCTTCACTTAAACATTCCAGCTTATATATACTCACCTCTCCTCTCTTCTCTAATGTTCTCTGAGTCTTAAGAGGGGGTGACATAATGCTTCATTTGGGCCAATGATTGTATCTCATTGTATGCATCTGGATCAGCCATGAGCTTCTTCATTCTTTATGCTATAGAGAATTAACTTTGATGTTCTAGTATCAAAAGGTGAACATGAAGCCAGGATCAGACAGGGATTTGGGCAGAAGGTTATGGAAATAGAAAAACCAGGAGAGTGGTAAAACATCAATAAACGCAGACTGTTCACTGTTTCCTGATTCATTTCAACGTATCTTCTCAGGGCTTCCCTGGATACAATCGCTTGTAACAACCTACTCAGGGTCAGCAGGCCAGAAAGTAATTGCTGACAAATCTGAGCATGGCGTTTCCATCCTTAAATAAATCTACCTTATCTCCATATGACACCAGAGAGGCAAAGTGCTAGTAATATCTTTGTATGTGACCAGCTTAAGCCTGGCATTATGCCATTCAATGAATAGTTTCTCCCTGCATCATCACCATCTCAGAGTGCAAAATGGAAGTCAGTTCCAATCAGTGGTCTGGTATAATCTATTCTGTTCCAACCTTGGGACGAAACATGCACAAGTATAACAAAAACTGTAATGGCCGTAGCACAAACCCATGATATTTTCCAGTGTCCTACTATAAGCCCCCATCCACTCAAGGATCGTTTTGAAACAAGAACCATGCAGATGAATAGGACTTTGAAGATCTGCTGCTTTTTGTGGGACTGTGTGGGGTAAGGCTATTTTCATTACATTTGCCTATCTAACATTTTACACACCGAGTAAGACCAAGTAATACTTTTAAAATCGTGCTGCTCCTGGTCTCTAAACTTCATGGTCTTTCTTCATATCAGTCTTCATTCAGAGAACTATGTGTTAGCATTTCATCTAGGCCCCATCCCATAGTTACCTAGCTGTGCATGATTTACTATAAAAGGGGATACTTGTCCCCTCTTCATTCTCTTTTTCTCTTGCTCTCTTTCCCTCTTCCTCCTCTGTCCCTTCTCTCTCCATCCCCCTTCCCCCTCTCTTTCCATGTGTTCATTGTTGGCCTCTATTTCCCCCTCCCTCTTTCTCTCTCTCCCCCATCTCTGTCTCTACTACCTCCTCAGGTCCCCTCTCCATTCCCTAAATGAACTCTATTCCATACTATATATGTCCTTTGGCTGGTACCTCAGGGGGAAGGGATGCCTCAGTATGCACCCACATAGGCACCTCTTTCCACCGCCCCCTGACCATATTGTGCCTCTACCAAGCAAACCCCTTCCTTCTTTTTCTTTTTTATAAAACACAACACTACGAGTCAATCTTCCCCTATGATTAGAAAACACAGCCATAGTACAAAAACCAAGAATAGACCTTCTTCTAAGGCTTTAGAAACATCAGTGAGAACCTCTTCATTTCCTGTGCATGTCTCACTGTCCTAGGATGGTGGCGTTGATGAAGACCAAAAGTGGACTTTCTCAGAATGTCTAAAGTATTAGCAACATCATTTCGACCTCTTCAAATTGTTTCATATTCCTGTGCTGCTAGATGTGGTATCCTCTTGATTTACTTTACCCTTTAAAGTTTGGTTATGTTTCTACCATTAGTCGGGTAGCTTTTGGAAAATATCAGTTGACATAATCTAAAGAATGTACCAGGCCAGGAGTTCAATATTACGTCCATGAACTCAAATGCCTGTCCTGTCTTGACACTTAGAAAAAGCTAAGAATAAATTATAAAGCACTGACAAAAGTAAAGAACACGTCGATGAAGGTGAAGGGTAAGAGAGCATGTTTCTGATCTGAGTTCTCAGATGGATGGTAAGCATTATCAAAGCACAGAAACTCAAAAGCATATTTGCATGGAGGAATGTCTCTGTCTACTAGAGCAGCTTGGCAGCCTTATGACAAGTTACGCTAATTAATGGGCAATAGCACTGATGTTAGCTTATCATGTAGAATTTAATTTATGTCCACTCCTTAAAAAAGTATGAGAGTTATTTTAGAAATAATTAAATCTACACCACTTATAATAAAAAACAAAAGCTATAAAATTACATTTCATGCGTTTTAAAAATTGTATCTTGGGTATTCTAAGTTTCTGGGCTAATATCCACTTTTCAGTGAGTGCATATCATGTGAGTTCTTTTGTGACTGTGTTACCTCACTAAGGATGATATCCTCCAGATCCATCCATTTGCCTAGGTATTTCATAAATTCATTGTTTTTAATAGCTGAGTAGTATTCCATTGTGTAATTATACTACAATTTCTGTATTCATTCCTTTGTTGAGGGACATCTGGTTTTTTTCCAGCTTCTGGCTATTATAAGTAAGGCTGCTATGAACATAGTGGAGCACATGTTTTATTACCAGTTGGAACATTTGGATATATGCCCAGGAGAGGTATTGCTGGATCCTCCGGTAGTACTATGCCCAATTTTCTGAGGAACCGCCAGACTGATTTCCAGAGTGGTTGTACAAGCTTGCAATCCCACCAGCAATGGAGGAGTGTTCCTCTTTCTCCACATCCTTGCCAGCATCTGCTGTCACCTGAATTTTTGATCTTAGCCATTCTGACTGGTGTGAGGTAGAATCTCAGGGTTGTTTTGATTTGCATTTCAATGATGATTAAGGATGTTGAACATTTTTTTCAGGTAACAAAGACCAAAGTGTGAACACTTCACCCCTTCTTAGAATTGGGAACAAAACACCCAGGAAAGAAGTTACAGAGACAAAGTTTGGAGCTGAGGCAAAAGAAGGGACCCTCCAGAGACTCCCCCACCCGGGGATCCATCCCATAATCAGCCACCAAACTCAGACACTATTGCATATGCCAGCAAGATTTTGCTGAAAGGACCCTGATAGAGCTATCTCTTGAGAGGCTATGCCAGTGCCTGGTAAACACAGAAGTGGATGTTCACAGTCAGCTATTGGATGGAAAACATGACCCCAATGGAGGAGCTAGAGAAAGTACCCAAGTAGCTGAAGGGGTATGCAACCCTATAGGTGGAACTACAATATGAACTAACCAGTACTCCCCCAGAGCTTGTGTCTCTAGCTGCATTTGTAGCAGAAGATGGCCTAGTTGGCCGTCATTGGGAAGAGAGACCCCTTGTCTTGCAAACTTTATATGCCCCAGTACAGGGGAATACCAGGGCCAAGAACTGGGAGTGGGTGGGTAGGGGAGCTGTGGGGGCGGGTATAAGGGACTTTTGGGATATCATTTGAAATGTAAATGAAGAAAATACCTATTGGAAACAATCACCCATGGAAGGAGTTACAGAGACAAAAAGTTTGGAGCTGAGACAAAAGGATAGACCATCTAGAGACTGCCATATCCAGGGATCCATCCCATAATTAGCCTCCAAATGATGACACCATGGCATACACTAGCAAGCGTTTGTTGCAAGAACTGTGATATAGCTGTCTCTTGTGAGACTAGGTCGGGGCCTAGCAAACACAGAAGTGGATGCTCACAGTCAACTATTGGATGGATCATAGGGCCCCCAATGGAGGAGCTAGAGAAAGTATCCGAGGAGCTAAAGAAATCTGCAACCCTGTAGGTGCAACATTATGAACTAACCAGTACCCCGGAGCTCTTGACTCTAGCTGCATATGTATCAAAAGATGGCCTAGTCAGCCATCACTGGAAAGAGATGGCCATTGGACAAGCAAACTTTATATGCCCCAGTACAGGGGAACGCCAGGGCCAAAAAATGGGAATGGGTGGGTAGGGGAGTGGGGGGGAGGGTGTGGGGGACTTTTGGGCTAGCATTGGAAATGTAATTGAGGAAAATACGTAATAAAAAAATTTAAAAATACTCATAAATATGAAAAAAATTTGAAAAAAAATAAAATAAAATTACATTTCTATAATTTCAACTTGTCAAGGATTTCAGAACAGAAAATACTGGATAATTTTTGTTAGAGATGTAATAGTTTTAAGAAGAAAGAAGAAAATCAAACTAAAGGAAGAAAGAAAGGTGTAAATCTATACAGCAAATATTTTAAGACAAGGCCCTTTGTTCTAAAACTTTTTACTTCAGAGATATCAGTACAGCAACAATCACACAGGTATGTGTTATTATTAAATTATACTAGTAAATAATTAAATATCTGTAAGACTTTATTGGATAATCACTATTTGAAAGTAGTCTGCATATAGGAGGGGTAGAATGATTGGTCAGGCTTTCCTGTTTCTGTGTTTCCTTCCCTCTACATTTGTTCTTATTGTTGCCTTGTTCTCACATTGCTAAGACCTGGAAGCCTAAAACTACTGCCCCCACACATTAGTCATTTGCCATGAGGGCTGACACTGTGGTCTCTCAAGAAGAAAGCTACTAAGTGATCCAAAGTGAGGTTGAACAGGGAATGTAGTGAATGAGTAATTCTTTGGGATCAGCTACAGTAGACAATTGGTGTCTGGGGACCTATATACAGGATATCCCGCTGGCTCTTAAAGCACTTGGGCTTCCAGAAGAAACTTCAGAACTGTGATCAAATATTCATCTGTCTTGTTTGCTCTTTCCTCTGTAATATCTATGTTTAGTTTCAGAATCTTCAGTATTACTTGTCACATATAATGTGTTACATGCCATGTGTAATATGGCACAGAGTTTAACTAATGAACCAGTCATTACAAACGTATGTTTGTGTTGTTTAAAAATGTTTGAGAATGGTTGGACAAAGGGTTCAGCAGTTAAGAGTGCTTCCTGCCCTTGCTGATTACCAGGGTTCAGTTTCCAGCACCTAAACCAGTGGCTTGCAACAGTATGTAACTCTAGTTCCAAAGGATTTCATGACCTTTGGTCTCTTTGGGAACCTGCACACTTGTAGGACACATAAAGTTCATGCAGAGCACATACGTGAACATAATATATCTTTGATAAATCTTAAAAATTGATATGATTACCTATAGTAGTGAATACAAACATTTCAGAAGCATTATAAAAATTCTGATCCTGTCATGCATAAAAATTTCCAATATTTAAGTCTTTGACAGTTACTGGTTAGTGGTAGAGCACTTCCACAGGAAGCATAAGGTCCTAGGTTTGATCCTCAGCTCAACCAAACAAAGCACCTGCTAGTATAAATCCTAGTTATGCTCTAATGTTTAGAGTGACTAAATTATGTACACATTACATTTATTGAAGCAAACATTTGGGAGAGAAGAAAAACCTTTAAGAAAGAAAATATATCAGGTGAGTATTAGATTCTAAAAATATTAGGAACTTATAATTAGTATATAATAAAGCAATCTATAGTATCTACTCTGTACAAGTGGAATGCAGTTAGATTTACATGTGGCTAAGCCATGGAGATAGTGGCCTGTAACCATCTCACACTGAAGGTCTCCAGAACACACCATTGGTCTTGCTTCAGCAAGCATGGTAGTTGATAGTTACACAATTAGGCCCACACTAATCTAGATTTCTGAACTAGACATGGCAGTGACAAGAACAGGGAAGAAAGAATATTGAAGTCAACCAAGTCTTGTTGCCCTGAGCAAGCAAACTGCAGGCCTTGCATGATGAAGGAAGTCATAGCATCGCAAGAAAGCTATAGATGGGATTGATGCTCAGATCTGGGGCCAAGATGTATCCCCCATCCAGTCTGTAATCTTCTCTGGACATGAAATCAACTTTCCTTACTTTCATTGTACAGATTCTACCATGTACCAAGTAACCTGATAAGACTTTAGAAAGGTTACAAAGCGATGGACATTGAAAGAAATGTAATATTAGTTTCCTCTTCTCAAACAAAATGTTATTTATAGCCAAAAAGCTTCCTTACCACCTCTGTCAATGTTTTCCTGTTTATACTGTTTTGTTTTACCTGTTTTAAAAATTTCAAATATACCAGGTATATATTTTTAAAAAAGAAAACCCAATATATTCATAGAGGTAGTTATCAATAGAAGTACAACAAAACACATATTTTTATATTCCATTGCTGATAAAAAATAATTGGCAAAAATAGCCAGAGTCCTATTAGTCCATGGTATGAAAAAAAATCCCCATGCACATTCTGGCATGCATGTCATGTGTATGTGTATGCATATGTATGTATGTATATATGTGTGTGTATGTATGCATGTATGTATGTATGTATGTATGTATGTATGTATTATTCTAGTGATAGAAATGTGTTGTGGGCACTGCACATATTTAAATTTGCTAGCTTATCAGCAAATTATTTTCCAGAATTACTGATATCATTTACCTAGGTAAAGGCTATTTGAAGGCATCTCCTTCTTATAAAAACTAGTATGAAATTTTTGGCATTTGAAAAGGCTAAATGCCATTTAATGCTTTTACCTTTACACTTTTCTTCCTGCTTGGCAATTTTGTGTATTTAATGAACATTACTTTCTGTGAAACATTTGTTCAATTTTACATTGAGTCTTCTGTTTTGGAAAATGTATCCTGATAACTAGGCACGTGTTAGTTGTATGTGAAAGGGTTTGCAACCTCATAGGAAGAACAACAACATCAACCAACCAGACCTCCCAGAGCACCCAGGGACTAAACCACTAACCAAAGAACACAAGTGGAGGGATCCGTGGCTCTAGCTGCTTATGTAGCAGAGGATGACATTATCTGGAATCAATGAGAGGGGAAGCCCTTGGTCCTATGAAGGCTTGATACCCCAGTGTAGGGGAATGCCAGGGCAGGGAGGTGGGAGTGTGGGGGGGGGAGCACACTCATAGAAGCAGGGTGGATGGGATAGGGGTGCTGGGAAAGGGGATAACATTTGAAATGTAAATACATAAATACATAAAATATCCAATAATAAAAAAAAAGAAAAACCTTTACTAGCCCATGGAATTCATTACCATTTTTCTTTGTTTCTTTTGACAAGGATGTTGCTTGCTATTAGCATGTTATAGTCACACATTGTCTGGTTGTTTATTTGTTGTTGTTGTTTTTTATAGCATTTCACTCTTTAGCCCAGGTTAGACTTTAATTCTTTATCCTCTTGCCTTAGCCTCATAGGTGTTAGAAGCATACTCTATATATCATGCTCCCTTCAGGCATTTCATGATGTGACATTTTTGAAAACTCTCCAGGACATAAAGATATTTCTATAGAGAGGTTTCTACCATGCTTCTCGAGGTTTCTGTCTAGCTTGGGGACAAACCAATATTACTGTCCAAAATATCATTCTTATTTAGTTGGCTTTGTAATCTTGGGCATGAAATCTAGACCTTCATGAGGTTCTATATCACTGAGCTACATCAAGTTAATTTTTTTTAATGTGACAAAATTAGTAACTATCGAATTTCTCTGAATGCTAAAGAGAAGAGACACAAAGTACATGAGTAGGACACAGGAATATAAATTTTCACCCAACTGGAATCACAACATAGATGCCATCTCATCACTAAATAAAAGAGATTTTTAACATAGAAACTAAATGTGTCATATCAGCTGCTTTTAATATATGGATGCTTTGGGCATTGTGGAATTAAGTGGACATTTATGACTCAGAAGAGGAAAGCAGCACATTAAAGTGAAATAAGCTAATTCAATTGGAAAATGAGTTGAAGAATAATTTAGGAGCAAATATAGTAAAATAATTATCTTCAAATAAGAAAGTATAGTTACCAAAACTCAATTTTTACTTTGGCATCTTAAATTTCTCTGGCTTTCTAAATTACCCCTCTCTCTCTCTCTCTCTCTCTCTCTCTCTCTCTCTCTCTCTCTCTCTCTCTCTCTCTCTCTCTCTCTCTCATTCCCTCCCTCCCTCCTTCTCTCCCTCTCTCTCAAATATGCCTGGACTGAGCACTTTTAAAACTTATTAGACTATCATTTCCACCAGTGTCTTCAGTCATGTTTTTAAATTTTATTAATCGTGTTAGAAGTCTTATTTTCTCATCTATACTTGCTTTCAGTGCATGTTTTGAAGGACAATAGTCAGTCTGTTTTAAGTCTCAAAAAAGAATTTTAGCTCAACTAAATAAAGCTCACAAATGGGAATTAAAACCACATTCATTTCAATATCTTCAACCCTTTCTTATATTTATACAGCACATTGTTAAAGACAAATATGAATATATGTTCATTTAGCTGAAATTTGTTGAAAATATCATTAAAATTCTCTGTGTTGGTATTATTAATTATATCTTCCTTTAAACAATACCAAGCTTCTTGTAATTGGATTATAGTGATCGCTAACATGGATACCTCCAGGATCCCAATTGGTTTATATTAGCCATTAGGTAGATTTTTAGAATCCTCTGAAGATTATCAGGCTTGCCACACCCCTTTCTGCAACAGAGAAATGGATACAGAAAATGTGGTACGTTTACACAATGGAGTACTACTCAGCTATTAAAAAGAATGAATTTATGAAATTCCTAGCCAAATGGATGGACCTGGAGGGCATCATTCTGAGGGAGGTAACACAATCACAAAGGAACTCAAACAATATGTACTCACTGATAAGTGGATATTAGCCCAAAACTTAGGATACCCAAGAAATAAGATACAATTTGCTAAACACATGAAACTCAAGAAGAATGAAGACTGAAATGTGGACACCATGCCCCTCCTTAGAATTGGGAACAAAACACCCATGGAAGGAGTTACAGAGACAAAGTTTGGAGCTGTGACAAAAGGATGGACCATCTAGAGACTGCCATATCCAGGGATCCACCCCATAATCAGCTTCCAAACACTGACACCATTGCATACACTAGCAAGAATTTGCTGAAAGGACCCAGATATAGCTCTCTCTTGTGAGACTATGCTGGGGCCTAGCAAACACCGAAGTGGATGCTCACAGGCAGCTATTGGATGGATCACAGGGCTCCCAATGGAGCAGCTAGAGAAAGTACCCAAGGAGCTAAAGGGATCTACAACCCTATAGGTGGAACAACATTATGAACTAACCAGTACCCCGGAGCTCTTGACTCTAGCTGCATATGTATCAAAAGATGGCCTAGTTGGCCATCACTGGAAAGAGAGGCCCATTGGACACGCAAACTTTATATGCCCCAGTACAGGGGAACGCCAGGGCCAAAAAAAAAAAAAAATGGGAATGGGTGGGTAGGTAAGTGGGGGGGAGGGTATGGGGGAATTTGGGGATAGCAGTGGAAAAGCAATTGAGGAAAATATGTAATAAAAATAAAAAAAATTAAGTAAACCAGCTATGTGAAACTCTTCAAAGTTAACGCCAGCTTTTTTTTTCAAATTTTTATTAGATATTTTCTTCATTTACATTTCGAATGATATCCCAAAAGTCCCCTATACTCTCCCCCCACCCTGCCCCCCTACCCACACACTCCCACTTCTTGGCCTGGCATTCCCCTGTACTGGGGCATATAAAGTTTGCACAAGGGGCCTCTCTTCCCAATGATGGTCGACTAGGCCATCTTCCACTACACATGCAGCTAGAGACACGAGCTCTGGGGGAGTACAGGTTAGTTCATATTGTTGTTCCACCTATAGGGTTGCAAACCCCTTCAGCTACTTGGGTACTTTCTCTAGCTCCTCCATTGGGGCCCCTGTGTTCTATGAAATAGATGACTATCAGTATCCACTTCTGTATCTTCCAGGCACTGGCATAGCCTCACATGAGACAGCTATATCAGGGTCCTTTCAGCAAAATCTTACTGGCATATGCAATAGTGTCTGGGTTTGGTGGCTGATTATGGGATGGATCACTGGGTGTGGTTGTCTCTGGATGGTCCATCCTTTTGTCTTAGCTCCAAACTTTGTCTCTGTAACTCCTTCCATGGGTATTTTGTTCCCTATTCTAAGGAGGAACGAAGTATCCACACATTGGTCTTCCTTCTTGATTTTCTTGTGTTTTGCAAATTGTATCTTGGGTAATCTAAGTTTCTGGGCTAATATCCACTTATCAGTGAGTGCATATCTAGTGACTTCTTTTGTGATTGGGTTACCTCACTAAGGATGATATCCTCCAGATCCACCCATTTGCCCAAGAATTTCATAAATTCATTGTTTTTAATAGCTGAGTAGTACTCCATTGTGTAAATGTACCACATTTTCTGTATCCATTCCTTTGCTGAGGAACATCTGGGTTCTTTCCAGCTTCTGGCTATTATAAATAAGGCTGCTATGAACATAGTGGAGCCTGTGTCCTTATTATCAGCTTGACCATCTTCTGGGTATATGCCCAGGAGAGTATTGCTGGATCTTCCAATAGTACTATGTCCAATTTTCTGAGAAACCACCAGACTGACTTCCAGAATAGTTGTACATGCTTGCAATCCCACCAGCAATGGAGAAGTGTTCCTCTTTCTCCACATCTTCACCAGCATCTGCTACCACCTGAATTTTTGATCTTAGCCATTCTGACTGGTAACACTAGCTTTCTATTGCCTCTCTTAAATGCATTCTTAGTGTGCCAATGTCATCATAGCACAGCCATTGAGAACACTCCATCTAGGCTGCAAGGATGGCTCGGTTGGTATAGTACTTTTCATGCAACCATATCATGCTCAGTTTGCATCCCCAGAACCCTTGTAAAAAGACAAGCAGGAGGAGTTAGAGAAGGGACTGAAGGAGTTGAAAGGGTTTGCAACCACATAGGAAGAACAACAATATCAACCAACCAGATCCTCCAGGATTTCCAGGAACTAAGCCATCAACAAGGGAATACACATGGCTCCAACTGCATATGTAGCTGAGGATGGCCTTGTCATGCATCAATGGAAGGAGAGGTCCTTGGTCCTATGAAGGCTTGATAGATGCCCCAGTGTAGGGGGGAGTAGAGGGCGGGGAGGTGGGAGAGGGTGGGTGGGTAGAGGAACACCCTTATAGAAGCAGGGAGAGGGAGGATTCGGTAGGGAGGGAAAACAGGAAAGGAGATAGCATTTGAAATGTAAAAAAAGAAAATATCCAATAAAAAAAAGACAAACATGGTAGATTACATCTGCATTCCAAGACAAGGATCGAGTGAGCAAGACAGGTGGAGACCTGGAGATTGCTACTCAACTAGTTCCCACTAGTGAACTTTCAATTCAGTGAAAAACCCTATCTCAAAAATAAAATTTAAAAAGGAAGAAAAGGATAGATTTCCAGTGTTAAATTCTGTCCTCTGAAGACACCTGTACATTCCCAGGAGCACAGAGATGTGGTAAACTGCCACCCTCTCCCCGCCCCCGCCCCTGCCCCAGCAATGATACAACTAAAATAACACTAAGACCCTCTATCCAATAATACAGCCTCTGACACTAGTTTCTTTGGTATTGAATGATGTTTGAAGCCTTCCTGCTTTGTTTATGGAATGTTAGTCACATCCTGTCTCAGCTCCCTCATTTATTCATGTGATAATCAGGGTATCTTCCTCAAAAAATTGCTGCAATGATTTGATCCCTATATCATGAAAACATACAAAGCAGTGCCTAGAGAGTACTTTGGGTTCAATGAAGAGTGTGCAGGTCAGCTGTGTCCTGTGTCACTCAGGTGAAAGTTTTTGACTAATAGCTATGGATCTCAGAACACTATCAATGGCTTACTGAGATGTAAATAACCAAGAACCTCATTATTTTTGTTTGTGTCTCCATGAAAAACCTAGAGATAAATTTATCTGAAACAATAATCTGTTTATGTAACAGAATGGTTCAATTATCAATAGTCTATTTTCGTAGGCTTCTGTTATCAACCACAAACTCCTACAGTCCCAAATGATCATTTGCAATGTAAGATCTGCATTGATCCTCATGAGTTCAGATTCCAAATCTGTGACATGTGCCATTGAAACATGGATACAGTTCTGTTAAGGCATGGACTCTCCCTCGACACCTGTCCAATGGATGTAACTATGTATCACTAACAGACTCGGGGGGGGGGGGGATGGATCCATAAATAGCTAGCACAATTGCATTCAACTCACAATCCCTTCTCTTATGTATCTCCAACTGGTCGACTTGGAGATGTTCCCATCATATGATGAACCCTTGGGGTGAATCTGCAACTGCAATGGCCAGTACTGATGAGCCTGAACTTTTGAGGAGCCTGTGCCAAGCTTCCAAATGTAAACTTCACTTTGTATAATAGGTGATAAGAAATACTCCAGAACAATGAAAACTGATCACAATCAAGTGCTGTGCTGTTTGATTGAAATCCATTGTATATCAAATGAGGGCCATTAAGTTATGCCCTGCACTAAGTGACTTCATATTACAGAGCAAATACATAGCACAGTAGCTTTCGGGAAATGCCTTTCCCTGGGTGAATTTATCTTATGGAACAGCAGCTTGCTCTATTTTGAGCAAGTGAAGATACAGAATAAGTCTATGTCTTCTTTGCACAGGAAAACAAACACTCCTTGCCCAACATAAACTGTGAGAAGCAGACTGGTAAATAAGTTACTTATACAAGCAAATATTACCACCAATGAACATAACAAATAAAATCAGAACACATGGGCACATGGGTGCATCAGAAACCTGGCAAAACAAAACAAAACAAAACAAAACAAACAACAATCGTGATGACAAAACCACAGCAAGACTAACAGATGATGTCACACATTCAACTAGCTGATCCTAGGGAAGAGAGGCAAGGCAGCTAAATTGTTCCATCATCTAGTCATTTTTCCTGACCTCCATCCAGAAAACATGCCACATATAAAGGTTGTTTCTTCTGTTCTGAGGCTCAAATGTTCTTTTAGCAGAATAATTGTATTAGGGTTCCTCCAGGTCCAGGACCCATCTAATCTCAGGTTCCTGATCACTTTACCAGTATAAGTTCCACCTCATGGAATGGATCATAAATGTGGTCACAAATTGGTTAGGTACTCCAATAACATCTACACTACTACTGCACCAGTACATCTTCCAAATAGGTCACTGTTGTAGCTGGTAGAGTTTGTAGCTGGGTGGTATTAATGATCACTTTTCTGTTCTGGTAGCATACAGAGTATCTTCCAGAACCATGAATGCTAAGTGAAGCTTCTAGCTTTGTACCAGCTTGATTTCTCATTTTTATTACTTCTTATTTTTATACTATTTTGTTGTTTTGTTCATTTTACTTCACAGCTCCTTTCTGTACTATCCACCTAATCTCACCCTTATGAATTCCTCCCCTATTCCCCATCCCCCAGAAAAGGGTAAACCCTCCCCACTTGGGTACAACATCACCCTGAGACACCTAGCAAGGACTGTCTCAGTCTCTGTTCCCTGTGGTTGGATTCCCTGTTTGATGTCTCTGTGTTTGATGACATAAGTAAGTGTTGTCTTCAGCAATAGGACTGTATCATCAAATAGCCTTTGATGTTTAGGGAGGTATCCATGTGACATCTTTGACCAATGGCTCAACATAAAGTAATCATTCCATAAAATGGTTACACTAACAATGTCTTGCTATACTCATAGATCAGTGCCTCGCTCAGCCATTATCATAAAAGCTTCTTCTCACAGCAGATGAGAACAAAAACAGAGACCTACAACCGGACAATACTCAGAGAGTGAGACACTTTGGGGTACTCATTCTAAATGGAATGCTTTTATTAAAACCCTTACATCAGGGCTCAGGGACCAATGAAAAAGATAGCAGAGAGTTTGTAAGAGCCAGAGGTGATGAGTGACTCTAAAGAACACATAGAAGCTATGATTACATGCATAAGACCTGCACATTTTCAAACCTGACAAAATCCCCATATAGGAAAGAGGAACTAGTTTCAGAGTTCCACCTCTAACCAAGAAGCTATTTGCTGATACCTGCTATGAATGGGGAAAAAAAGTCTGCTTTTCTCCATTGGAGTCTCATTGGGTATATTACCACACTCTAGGGCAGGTCCAAAATATACAGATTGTATATTTGGCCAAAACAGAATCCATATTTCTGTGTGTTTTATTAATTTTTGTTTTATTAGGTTTATTTGTTTTGATTTGGTTTTTATATTCTCTCATATATTACATTCCAGCTGCAGTTTTTTTTCTCCCTCTTCTATTCTCAATATCCCCCTCCACCTTCCCTTTCTCCTAGATCCACCCTTCCTGTTTCCCTTCAGAAAAGAGCAGATCTCCCAGAAATATCAACTTAGTCTCACATAACAAGCTACAATAAGACCAGGCAATACATTGTATTAAAGCTAGACAAGGCAAACCTGTAGGAGAAAAAGCATCTAAAGCAGGCCAAAAAGTCAGAGACAGTCCTGCTCACACTGTTAGGAGTCCCACAAGAACACCAAGCTACACACATGCAACATATATGTGGAGGGCCTAGGTCAGCCCATAGAGTCCCCCTGACTGTCAGTTTAGTCTCTGTGAGCTCCTATGACCCTTGGTTAGTTGCTTCTATGGAGTATGTGCTCTTGTGGTGTCTTTGATCCCTCCAGCTCCTATAATCCTTCTTCCCCCTTGACTAAGGAATTCCCAGGGCTAACTATTACTAATGTTGGCTGAGGGTTTCTGCATCTATTTCCATAAGTTGCTGGATGAATCCTCTCTGATGCCTATTATGTAGGCTCTAGTCAGCAGAGTATCATTAGAAATCATTTAATTGACTTTTTTTTTGGTAGTCATGTTTGGTTCTATCCTTGGTCCTTTGGCTATTGAGCTTCTGTTTCCTCATCATCCAGGCAGTGTCAAGCATGGGTGCTCTCTCATAGCAATGGCCTCAAGTTGTTAACAGTCATTGGTTGGCCACTCCCACCAGTTCTGTACCACCATTACCCTAGCACATCTTGCAAGCAGGACCAACTATAGATCGAAGGCTCTGTGGCTGGGCTGATGTCCCAGTCACACTAGTGGAAGCCTTGCCTGGTTACATAAGATGGTCAGTTCATTCTCCCTATTCTCCATTACCAGAGGTCTTCACTAGGGTTACCATCACAGATTCCATTAAGTTTCAAGTGCATTGTTTCTATCTCACCACTGAAATGCCCCCCAATTCCAGTTGTCTTTCACAGTAATCTCTCTCCCCATCTCCTTTGTAACCTGATCCCTCCTTTAACCATCCCAACCCACTCCCAGTCCATGCATTGGCACAGAAGACAACTTATTGAACAGAACATGAATCACAAAGGCACTAAGATGGACAATTAATAAATATGATCTCATGAAACTGAAAAGCTTCTGTAAAGTAAAGGACACCATCAATAGGTCAAAACTGCAGCATACAGGATGGCAAAAGATTTTGACCAACTCCATATCTGACAGAGAGCTAGAACCTAAATATATAAAGAACTCAAGAAAAATGACATAAGCAAAACAAATAATTGCAACCAGCTACTTTGCTGAAGGGGTTTATCAGCTGTAGTTCTCTGGTAGAATTTTGGGGTTTACTTATGTATACTATCATTTACATTTGTGAATAGCAATACTTTGAGTTCTCCCTTTGCAATTTGTATCCCCTTGATCTCCTTCAGTTGTCTTATTGTTTTTGCTAGAACTTGAAATACTATGTTGAAGAAATAGAGAGAGAGTGAACAGCCTTGTTTTGTCCTTGGTTTTAGTAGAAATGCTTTAAGTTTTTCTCCATTTAATTTTATGGTGGTTATTGGCTTGCTGTAGATTGTCTTTATTGTGTATAGGTATGCATCTTGTCTCCATGGTCTCTGTAAGACTTTTAACATGAATGGGTGTTAGATTTTGTCAAAGGATTTTTCAGCATCTTATGAGATGATCATGTAGTTTTCTTCTTTCAATTTGTTTACATGGTGGATTATGTTGATACATTTCCACATATTGAACCATCCCGGCATCCCTGGGATGAAGCCTAATTGATCATGGTGGATGATGTCTTTTATATGTTCTTGGGTTTTGAGTATTTTTGCATCAATGTTCATAAGGGAAACTGGGCTAAAATTATCTTCCTTTGTTGAGTCCTTGTGTGGTTTAGGTATCATGGTGACTATGGCCTCATAGAATAAGTTTGGCCATGTTCTTTCTGTTTCCCAGAGACCAAACCACCAAACAAAGAGCAAGCATGGGTTGGACCTAGGACCCTTGCACATATGTAGATGATTTGAAACTTGGTCTCCATGCAGGTCCCCCAACAATTGGAGCAGGGTCTGTCCCTGACTCTGTATCCTGCATGTGGATCCCATTCTGCCTCCTAGGCTGCCTTGTCTGGCCTCAGTAGGAGAAGCCTAGTCCTGCAGTGACTTGGTGTCCCCAGAAAGGGTGATATCCAGTGGGGGCTCCCCCTTCCTAGAGGAGAAGGGGAGGAGGAATTGGGGGTGAAGCAGGGGTACTGGGAGGAGAGGCATGCTGATATTTGGATATAAAGTGAATAAATAAAATTTTAAAACTAAAAATGGGGTACATATTAAAAGAGAATTCCCAAAAGAGAAATCTCGAATGACTGAGAAACATAGAAATGCTCAACATTGTTAGCTATCAGGGAAATGCAAATCAAAATGATTTTGAGATTCCATCTCACTTTCATCATAATAACTAAGATCAAAATCACAAGTGACATTTCATGCTGTTGAGCAAGTGGATCAAGGGGAACACTTCTCCATTGCTGGTGGCAGTGCAAACTTATACAACTACTTTGGAAATAAATATGGTGGTCTACTAGAAACTTTGGAATCAATCTACCTCAAGACCCAGCTATACCTCTCTAAGGATGCTCAGTTCTACAATAAGCACACTAACTCAACTATATTCATCGTAGGTTTATTTGTTATAGCCAGAAGCTGGAAACAATATAGATGTTCTTCAACCAAAGATGGATAAAGACAACATGGTACATCTACACAATGAAATATTTCTTAGTTACTAAAAACAAAGACATCTTGAAATTTGCAGGCAAATTGATGGAACTAGAAAAGATCATCCTGAGTGAGGCAAACCAGACCCAGATAGACAAACATGGTATGTACTCACTTATAAGTCAATATTAGTTGTAAAGTAATCATACTACAATCCACACACCCAGAGAGGCTAAGTAACAAGGAGGGCTCCAGGTCAGGGTTCATGGTCTCCCTGTGAAGGGACGATGAATTTTTTTTAAATGAGAGATAGAGAGACAGGTAGGGGGGAGGAAGGGAGGGAGGGAGGGAGGGAGGAAGGGAGGGAGGGAGGGAGGGAGGAAGGGAGGGAGAGAGAGGGGGAGGGGGATGGAGAGAGGGAGAAGGAGAGGGAGAGGGAGAGGGAGAGGGAGGGGGAGGGGGAGGGGGAGAGGGAGAGAGAGAGAGAGAGAGAGAGAGAGAGAGAGAGAGAGAGAGAGAATAATAGACATGGAACATGGATATTGGTGGGTAGGAAGATGGGGAGAATTTAGAAGAAAACATAATCAAAATATATTGTAGATTTAAAAAAAATACAAGGGTAATTTCTCCTGCCTAGAATAAACAACCGACTAAAACTGACCCTTAAAACTGCATGCTAACCGTGTTTCTGAACATGGGCATCAGCAAATAACTGTAAGAAAAAACAGATGACAGAAGCATTTGTAAGGAAGATGGGAAATAGTTAATTGACCCAAGGGGGGGGGGAAACAAGATAGAAAGATGTGATCAGGGCCATTTACAATGATCAACAGGGCAATTACATGACTGCTTTCCTATTTTCTCTATAAAGTCAAAAAAAAAAAACAATTTCTCTAAATATTAAGGCACAAGGTTGATGTGTTTGGTTAATTAAGATATACTAACACAACCTGCAGTCCCTGATAAGTCACAGAATCCCTTCCTTAGAATCAATGAAGTACTTCAAAGATGATATCTGCAATAATCCAGAGACAACAGTGTCAGGATGGCTGTAAGTCTCAGACATTTAACATTTTTTTCTGTGAACCTACTACATGGCCCTATAATAGATAGGAACAATGGAGCTTTAGAAATAGAATTGCCAAAGTGAATGCTGCCTCCAGGGCCTTTCTGAATCCCAGACTCTGCTGCTCATGGCCATATAATAACTAATTTGGACAGTGGGTTACCTAAAACCTCAAGTCCAAAAACCTAAATAGAAGAGCTGTAGAAGATATGAATAATTCATTGGGGGAAATTATCAGAAGAATTGTGTGCATGATATATCATATTTCTGATTGGCCTATTTGAACATCTATTGCTAAGCTGCCTTCTATAACACAATAAAAGCAGGAGTCGTAGTGTTACTGGGGGATTTTAAGGTCCAAGTCTTATGGCTCTGGCAGCCTTACTAATGTAAATTTGGTCATTTGTTCTCATTCATCCTTAGAAAGAGGCAATTGTAGTCGAAAATAGAGAAATGAGATTCATTCAGTGACAGCCCAGTGGGTAGAGGAAAAATAGTCATAGTAAAATGTCAACGGGAGGACTGTTTGTTTTTTTTTTTTTCCTTCAGGGAAAGGGGTGACAAGTGGATATGAAGGAGAGGAGAAAGTCTTGGAGGAGAGGAGGGAAGGGAAACTGTAGTCAGAATGTAATATATTGGAAAATTAGATAGATAGATAGATAGATAGATAGATAGATAGATAGATAGATAGATAGATAGATAGATTCTAGTGAGCTCATGCCCAGTGGATATGAGGTTTAGGGTAAACAGAAGGTAGGAAACTTTCAAAGCTAAACAGCCATTCTCAAGTGGTGGCCTTGCCCATCACTGACCCATCACTGATTCTGTCCCAGTCTTGCTTTCAAGACACTCAGCAAGTTTTTAACACCTCATGTAGTCTTTTTCTTTGAGTCAATTTTCCCTCTAGAGACTTTGATTTCCAATCTAGTGGTCATTGGTCTTGTTGAGAAAACCTGCAAAGAATCTTCCTTCCAATAATTTGTGTTAGTAAAATTTGTGTTTCCATGTGTGAATAAGTGAAATGAACTGAAATTGGCATGAAATGAATAAGACCTAAATATCATCTCAGAGACCATCAACATTTCAAAGGCAACAGACATGGAAAGACCCTGGACAGCAGCCACAGAGGCCTTTGTTGTACATTACACCTAAAAAAATCTCAGAAAGCCAATTAAAAAAATAACTGAACAGAATGATCTAAAACTAAAACGTGTTTTGCACAGCAAAAGTAACAAATAACACAGGGAAATGGCAGCCTGCACACTTGAACAAAACATTTTCAAATCATATATCTGTGAGGGACCCAGTATTGCTATTTATGAAGACATGATACAAGAGAATAATTAAAATATAAAGCCCTGACTACTACATAGGGAGAATGCGTAGGTGAACATTTCTCTAAAGAAGAAATAAAAAAATAGGCCACAGCAACACATTTCTTCTGATGTCTATTGAAAAAAGAATCCATTAATGTGACCCAATTTACTGCCTCTCCATTGTAGATGGGCCTTGGTTACCATGAGCTTCTGACTCATTAGCTTGTCCTGCTGTGGAAATGACCTCCTCTGGCCATCTGTTAGGATTTCCTGTCACTGGTCCTAATTTCTGCTCATAGAAAGGGTTTTTGTACACCATGACCCAAGAGTTAATTTACTTCAGAAAACAAACTGCCAAAATTATTATTTTCCCAAATTCTTAAGACTGATTAATATAGTTTACATATGTTGCCTTAGGGATTTCTGACCCCAAGTGTTCCTGAGAGTACTTTGGACAAAGTGTCATTGTTTCATGAACACTATGTTGTAGTGTGCACAGTATTAAAATCTTTTCACACTGATGGACATTTAGACTGTGTCCTCTTGATACACAAGGTATGTTGTAAGGAATATTTTCGTGCATATCACTTGTGACTTGGTGCAAGTAGATGCTAGAAGTAGATTTTTATATTAAAGATAAACAAATATAAATGTCTAAGAATGTGCTTATTTACTTTTGACAATGTGTGTGAAGATGTAACCCATTTTACTATATTTAAATGAGAATAACTTCTTGCTTCATGCTCACTTTTATATGCTAAAAATGAAAATAGTGGCCTAGCATTGTGAGAATAACATACTCATGTACTTCCTCAAATACTCACCTTAGAAGACTAGTAAAACCTCCCTGTATAATTTATTATTTTATTTTTAAACAAAAATATTTTTCAAACAATTTCTCCCAGATCCTACTCACCTCCCTATTCACATAATTCTATATTTTCTCTTTATATATAAGCAAACCCAAGAAACACACACACACACACACACACACACACACACACACACACACACACACACACACAAATCATAAAAAAGGAAGTCAAAACAAACAAGCAAAAACTAACTAAAAAAGCAAAAGAAAACAAAAGGAAATGCAGGGACAAAGAGTTGAGCAAAGACTGAATAAAGGCTGTCCAGAGACTGCCCCATTTAGGGTTCCATCCCATCTGTAAAACATCAAACCCAGACACTATTGCTGATGCCAAGAAGCACTTGCTGACAGGAGCCTGGTATAGTTGTCCTCTGATAAGCTCTGCCAGAGCCTAACCAACACAGATAAAGATGCTTGCAGCCAACCATTGGACTGAGCACTGGGACCCCCCCCCCCCCCAATGGAGGAACTAGGGAAAGGACTGAAGGAGCTGAAGGGGTTTGCAACCCCATAGGAAGAACCACAACATCAACCAACCAGACCTCCAGAGCTCCCAGGGACTAAACCACCAACCCAAGAGTACACATGGAGGGACCCATGGCTCCAGCTGCTTATGTAGCAGAGGATGGCATTGTCAGGCATCAACGGGAGAAGAGGCCCTTGGTCCTATGAAGGCTCTATGACCCAGGGTAGGGAAATGCTAGGGAGGTGAGGTGGGAGTGGGTCGGTGTATGGGTGAGTACCCTCATAGAAGCAGGTGGGAGGGGATGGAATAGGAGGTTTGTGGAGGGGTAACCAGGAAGGGGAATAACATTTGAAATGTAAATAAATAAAATAACCAATAAAAAAAGAAAAAAGGAAACAAAAGGAAATATGAAGTCCACAAAAATGCTCCTGAGTTCATTTCTTGTTGGCCAACCACTCTTGTGTATGGGGCTTGCCCTGAGTTGTGGTTAATATCCCCTGTAGAACTTTTGTAGAAAACTGAATTTTCTTTTTTCCAGCAGGTATCAATTGCAAATAGCTTCTGGGTTAGAGGTGGAACTTTGCATCCACTGCCAATCTTCTTCATGCTGGGATGTTGTCTGGTTTGAATCTGTGCAGGCTGTGTGCATGCTGTCACAATCTCTGTGAATTCATATGTGCACCTGTGCTGTTGTGTCTGGAAGACAGTCACTTCCCCTTAAAGTCATCCATTGCCTCTGGCTCTTATGATTTTTCTGCTCTCTCTTCCACATAGTTTACCTAGCCTTGAGGGGAGGGCTTTGGTGAAGTTATCCCAATGGAGACTGAGTATTTCAAACTCTCTGACCCTTCATGCTATTTTGCAGTTTTGGTTCTCTCTGTTAATTCCTATGTATTGCAAGAAGCAGCTCCTCTGATATGGGTTGACTGAGTCATTAATTAATCTATGGTTATAGTAGCATGTCAGTAGAAGTCATTTTATTATTATGTTTCTTTAGCAGAACAATTGTAGTAACTTTCTTGTACTTCTATAACTTATCTAGCCTCAGGTCTTCTTCAGACACATTAGCCTGTCAGGTATGGGTTCCCTCTCATTAAACAGACCTTAAGTCAAATAACAAAAGTAGTAGATAACTCTCAAAATCTTTGTGCCATGACTGCACCAGTGTGTCTTGCAGGTAGATCAGTGCTGTGTGTTTGCAGGGTTTGTTGTAAAGCCTCTGTTCTCCTCTAGTAATATGCACATCATCTTCCAGTTCCAGTAAACCTCTTCAGTAGGGATGAAGCTTCGCATGAGGCACCCACTCAACTTCTCTGTGTTCGATGACATAACCTGTTCTCTTCTGCGATAAGGGCTAGACATCAGGTTGTAGAGAATGAGTGACAGCCTTGACAATAGCCTATTATGTTTTGGGAATTTTCTTTGGGCCTCTTTGCCCACACATCAACAAGACATTGTCCATTTCTGGCACTGGGGGTTTTAGGGTAGCGTATCCTGATTGGTCATTGTGTTTCTTATTATTTGATGATTCCTCTTAGAGTCCTCTCATATATGTATATAATTTAGGAAGCTTTTTTTAGTAGTAGGTTTACATATCATTTTTCAAAGGCCTTTATATACATTTAGCTATCTTTCCATTTTTCTTCCTTTGGCCATTTCTACTTCCCCTTTTCACACTTAATCCTCTTCCTCTAGTTTTCTCATAGTGCTCCACAACAATGTATTCAATTTCCAATTCCTTGTGGTATTTGTCTCCCCAGTAACTTAATAGGTACATATTCTCTCTTGTGATTCAGAATGTAGCACACACATTAACTCCTTAAAAAGTAACATACACATATGAGAGAATATCAGAAATATTTGTTTTGAGAGATCTAGGTTATCAACTCTAGGATGATTGTTTCTTGCTCTGTACATATACCAGAGATTTTATGACATGCAGTTTTTAACAGCTGAATAATATTTTATTGTGTAAATGTCACACAATTTCATCGACCACTTATTATGCATCCAGATGTATCCATAAACATGGATAAGCAAGTATCTCTGTAGTAGACTTATGCCCACAAGTGGTATAGTTGGATCTTACAGTAGATCTTATTCCCATCTTCCCAAGAAACTGTCATACTGATTTCCATAGGGACTAAACAAATTTCCACTCCCAATAGCAATGAATAAGTGTTCCCCTGACGACATATCCTTGTCGCTAGGTACTGTCACACCTTTTATTGATTTTAGTTATTCTGACTGGGTTAAGATGAAATCCCAAAACAGTTTTAATTTGCATTTTGCTGATGGTTAAGGGTGTTCAACATCTTTTAAAGTATTTCTCACATCCCTGTGTTTTATCATTTGAGAACTCTTTGCTTGGTTTTGTATCTCATTTTAAAATTAAGTTACTTGCTCTCTTGATGTTCAGCTTTTAGTTCTTTATACATTTAGAAACTGAGCCTCTATCAGACAGCTAGTTGGAAACGATTTTGTTTTCCTTTTCTGTAGGTGCCACTTTGCACAAATAATGGTGACCTTTGTGGAACAGAAGCTTTTCAGAACCATGAGTTCACATATTAAATGTTGGCTATAGTGCCTGTGTTATTAGTGTCCTGTTGAGAAAACCCTTTTCTATGCCAATGAGTCCAAGCCAATTCCAGATGTTCTCTTCCATCACATTCAGAGTTATCAGATTCAGAGAGCTTAGTCTTATGTTGAGGTCGTTGATCTATTTGGAGTTGAGTTTTGTGTAAGATGATAGATACAGATCTATTTTCATTCTTCTACATGCAATTATGCAGCTTGACTACCCTCATATGTTGAGGATGCTGTCATTTCTATAGTGTGTAATTTGGGCTTCTTTGTTAAAGCACAGGTCCCCATAGGTATGTAGAATAATGCCTGGGTCTCCAGTTTGATACCATTGATTCAATATTATTCAGTTTTTATAACTATATCTCTAAAAGGCAGCTTGATATCTTGGATAGTGCTATCTCCAGCAGTTCTTCTATCACATATTATATTGATCCATCTGATATATAAGAATGGGAAATCTTTCCATCTTTTGGAATCTTAATTCAATTTCTTTCTTAAACATCTTAAAGTTTTTATTATATAAATATCGTACTCATTTGGTTTGTTATCTAATTAAATGTAAAATTTTGAGGCTATTCTGATAGATACTGATTTCTTTTCTTTTCTTTCTTTCTTTTTTTTGAATGCCTTGTTTATTTTTTAATTGCGTATTTTATTTACATTTCAAATGTTATCCCCTATCCTAGTTTCCTCTCTGACAATCCCCTAGCCCCTCCCCCCTCCCACAGCTCCCCAACCCACCCACTTCCACTCTGGCCCTGGCATTCTCCTATACTGGGACATAGAACCTTTATAAGACCAAGGGCCTTTCCTCCCATTGATGGCCAACTAGACCATCCTCTGCTACATATGCAGCTAGAGACATGAGTCCCATCTGTTTTCTTTGAATGGTGGTTTAGTCCCAGGGAGCTCTAGGGGTACTGGTTAGTTCATATTGTTGGCAATGATTTCTTGATTTCTTTCCCAAGCTATATTTGTGTATAGAATGGCTACTGATTTTTTTATTATTAATTTTGTAATCTATTACTTTGATGGAATTGTTTATTAGCTCCAGACTGTTCTATGGATTTTCACTTGAAAAGGCACATGTAGTTTTAAGAGAGACTTTCCAAAAGTGGACTTGAAAATATTCAAAAAATATAGTAATTCTATAAATGTAGTGGACAAAAACAAAATAATTTTGAAACAAAGCAATTATGCAGATAAATGTACATCATTTTGATGGTTTTTAGGAGGAGACTTTGTGAGCATCATATAGCTTGAGAAAGCAAAGAATGGATAGACTGTATAAGAATAATGGGAATTATTCCTTTAGACATATTCAGTACTCATAAGCAACTATGCTAGCACCTTTAGAAAGAGGAATTAGGGAAAGGAGTTTTCTACAAAAATAAGGTATTTTAATTTGTGGGGCTTCATTTACTCTGTAAAAGCATTACTAACTCAAGCGGATGGAAACCACCACATACTCATTTTATGCACTAAAGAGTAAGGATTATAATTAAGTTATTTGATGTATATACAACATTGTAAATATTCTTCAATATTTGGTAAGTAGGTCATTTTTTCTAACAAATTAAATCTAATCAAAACCAAATTTTGATGGTAATTTCTATTACAACATTGAAAGATTGTATCACTTTATGTACTTTAATGAGGATTCAATAGGATGATTGGAATGTAATCCAGGAAATTAACACAGGATATCAAGAAATTAAAATAGCATGTCATGAAGGATGGAAAGTATATGTCATGCATATTGAAGTTAATAATTACCATGGTACATAATGTAACAAGACTGATCTTAGAATCCCATCTCTTATTATACCATAATAAGATTGGATATGACCTTATGTTGTTGCTAATTCAGGGACTCATAACTGGTCACAGTGCTGAAAATAATGAATTAAGTCCTCAGCTATCAAGGGCTCTCTATATCAGGTCCCCTTCCACCAAGGCTCAGAGCATAGCAGAGAATAGGGAGTAGGAAAAAACATGAGAGTTAGGGGCTGGGGAGTTATGCTTTGAAAGGCTGCCCCTTGGCCTGGACATGACCATTGCACCCATAAACTCATGGCAGCTGTGGTTGTGTGCATATGACCTGTACAAGATCCAAAACTCCAGCATTGGGTTGGGAAATCCCTTGTGGCTCCACCCCTAGCTAAGAAGCTAATGGCAGTTGATGGCTGCTGGGATCATGAGAGTCACTTAATCTCTCTCTCTCTCTCTCTCTCTCTCTCTCTCTCTCTCTCTCTCTCTCTCTCATTGGATATTTTTCTTTATTAACATTCAATTGTTTTCCCCTTTCCGGATCTCCCCTTCGGGAACTCCCAAACCCCTCCCCCTGCCTCTATGAGGGTGCTCCCCAACCCACCCACCCACTCCAGTCCCCCGTCCTGGCATTCCTCTATACTGGGGTATCGAATACCTTCAGGCCCAAGGGCCTCTTTTCTCACTGATGTCCAGCAAGGCCATCCTCTGCCACATATGCGGCCAACACCATGGGTCCCTCTATGTGTATTCTTTTGGTGGTCCAGTCCCTGGGAGCTCTAGGGGGGTTGGGGTAGGTCTGGCCTGTTGACACTGTTGCTCCCTCCTGGGGCTGCAACCCCCCTCAGCTCCTTCAGTCCCTTCTCCAACTCCTCCATCAGGAACTCCCACACTCAGTCCAAAGGTTGGCTGTAAGCATCCACCTCTGTATTTGTCAGGCGCTGGCAGACCCTCTCAGGAGACAGGCATATCAGGCTTCTGTCACTTTTCTTAGGAGCCTGACCAGTGGTAGGTTCTCTACACCCCAGTGGACAACCACACACATATGTGTATATAGGCAGCACTAATTGCATCCAGTGGGTTGAAAATATCAAACAGGAGGATATGTAGTTGGGAGGAAGATGGGATATAGATGCTAATGAGAATGGGGGATTGATTTGAGGGGTGGATGTGAGCAAGGTATGTTGTATACACAAGTGGAGGTTTCAAAGGATCAATGTTAAGCTGGGTATGAAGGCAGTTGCTTCATAACACATATACATATGTCCACAAAATAGATGCATGCACACATACACACAACTGTCATTGTAACTGGTGAGTTCCATACCATAGCAGCATATACACTAAAATCTCTATCACTGAATAACTGAAACTGAATTAGTAATGGTTCATGAAGAGAGGTCAATTCATCTCTCTGCATGAATTCAGATGCCTAGAACCCTATTTTAAAGATAAGCTTTCAAGAAACACTATGGAAAATGATTATGTATTCATTTGCACTGGTATTTCTGAGGGGGAAAACCAAAACCACAAGGAATTTGGTCTCAGAAGACTTAAAATCTCATTTTGTTTTGCTTAAAAGCATTTTTTTCAAAACTGAAAATTAATATAATAAAAATATGCTAGCAACGTGGATTTTAAAGTAATTTATATTCTAGTACTATTTTGATCCATTTAGTATAATCTTTCATTTATACATTTAGTTTTTCAATAACTAATACATTTTTATTATTGCCCAGGTTGGAATTGAACACATATATTGCTAAAGCTATCAACTTAAGGTTAAGGTCTACTGTGGCCACACAGCCTCAGGCCTGTGACTCAGCAGATACTGAGGCACTGTGGTTTTTCTGGTTCTCTCCCTCTGTGGGGCTATGGTTTCCATCTTCACAAGTCTATGTATTTGGTGTGATTGCATTAGCACATTGATTTTCCAGGTATCACTGACAACAGTGTCAAAGGAAAATCCACTTAAAATACTGTGTTACTTTCCACCACATAGAATACTTGGCTGTCTATTGACTATAAATTACTTGTTCAGTTGACAAAGAGAAACATGTAATAAAGAAGAAAAGTCAAAGATAATGGTTTTCTATAAACAGCTCTGGTAAGGTGACATTACATTAGTGGAAGGTAGGCTGATTAGCATGACACTTTTCTAACAGTCAAATGGCCCCGAGGCTCAGCCCCAGCACTGTAAGATAAAACAGAAAGAGAATCATTTATTCCGTATTGTTTCACTTACCCCCGATTGAAGTTATAAGAGAGGCTAGAACCTATAGGCAATATTAAGTCTTAAAGAAGAAGGAAGAATGGCTGGAAGAGATGGCTCTGTCTTCAGAGCAGAGACAGAGTGTTTCTCAACTTTCTGAATGCTGAGACCTTTAAATACAGTTCCTCATGTGGTGGTGACCCCAATCATAAAATGATTTTCATCACTACCTCATAACTGTAATTTTGCTACTAGTGTGAGTCGTAGTGTAAAGCCATGTTTTCTGATGGCTTTAGGCAACTCCTGTGAAAGCATCCTTTGGCCCCCCAAAGGATCACAACCCACAGGTTGAGGACTGGACCGCTGCTTTAAGTGCTGGCCTCACAACCACAAAGGCAAGTAAAATATAATTGTCCAAAACATAATTGAAAAAGAAGCTAGTAATTTTTAGCAAGTGATAACATCAGGTTGATCCTGGCACATCATGAAAATCTTAGAAAATATTTACCTGGCATTACATTTGCCATAATGATTAGGTACAAATCTATAATTAACATGTATGGTGAAATTAATTTTTATCTCCAAATGTTAAATATAAAGAAATAACATTTACCAGACAAAAACACAAAACAACAAACAAAACCATAGAGCATAGATTTATTCCACTAAAGGAGAGTGTCCATCAGACAAGCAGTGTAGCCTGAGGTTTAATAGTATGACTGGGACAGGACCCAGCTCTGGTTGTTTGTACATATTACTAGACAAGATAGTTCAATCCTAGCTGCGATCTACCATCACAGGCTTCTGTGAATGCTTCCTTCTCCACCCATGGTGTTACTCTTAGAAGAGGTGGGAATTGCAGGTAGCAAGGCGTAATTGGATGAAGCGCGGGGGGGGGGGGTGTCACTGGGTATACATGCCTTTGAACAACTAGGCTCTGGTTCCTTTGTATGTCTCTCTGCTTTGTGGCTACATGAGTTGAGCAGGTGTGCACCAATATTCCCCTTTCACCATGATGGTCCTTACCACAGAGCCAGAGTCAATGAAACCAGCAATGTGGACTGAATATACAAGGCAAAATACACTTCCTTAAGACAGAACAGTGTTCCTCTAAGCTGTTCATCTCATCACCAGAGAAGCTAGCACAGGACCAGTTAAAAATAATGCTTTTGGTTTTGTTTGGTTTTTTTTGTTTGTTTGTTTGTTTTATTTTTTAATGAAACCATTACCTTCTTAAATTAAAACTGCAAGAGCAATTGTTCTCTGATCAGTGTTGAGGAAAAACAAATACTGGACTAGTTTACTAACTCATAGGGAGGAACAAAAACCAAAGACAAACAAATA